>NW_006296965.1:461071-463337 GCF_000327345.1 Myotis davidii | reverse complement strand
ATATATATTTTTAAATCGTCCCTTCAGATTAGGATATTTCTTGTATTCAAGCCCTCCAGTAGGTTCCTATATTATTCAGAGTAAAAGCCAAAAGGCATTTATTATTTGACCCCCTCCCTCTAAATCCGATAGCTACCCTTGCTCTCTGGTATACTGGCTTCCTTTCTCTTGCTTGAAAACAACTTACCAAGATGCTCTTATCATATATTTTTAAATCGTCCCTTCAGATTAGGATATTTCTTGTATTCAAGCCCTCCAGTAGGTTCCTATATTATTCAGAGTAAAAGCCAAAAGGCATTTATTATTTGACCCCCTCCCTCTAAATCCGATAGCTACCCTTGCTCTCTGGTATACTGGCTTCCTTTCTCTTGCTTGAAAACAACTTACCAAGATGCTCTTATCTCAAGGTCTTTGACTTGGCTCTTTGCCTGTCGTTGAACTCTTTTGGCCCAGATGTCCACATATCTCAGTACTTCATTTTCTTTAGTTCTTGTCTCATAGTTAACATCTCTGAGAAGCTTTTTCTGGAAATCTATGTCGAATAGAAGTTAGTGTACCCTCCTCCATTCTGCACCACCCAAGCACTGTCTCTTTTCTAACCTTGCTTTATTTTCTCCATGGTACTTAGCCCTACATTTAAAAAATATATACATTATTTATGTATTTGTTGGTTGACAGTTTTTTTTCAAATAAAGCAGGGTAGAGATTTTGTTTTATTCATTACTTTTCCCACAGGATCTAAATAATTCCTGGCACAACGTAAGTATTCAATATATATTTATTTGAATGAGTGAATTTCTTTTAGAGATTATTATTTTTTGTACAACTTCAGAGTAATAAAGACATAAGCTTATTATTTTTGCTCTTAGAAAAGTAAGATCTGACTTATTTTTAGTTGTAAATCATTTGAGGACAAGGACAGTATCGTAGTCATAGCCTTCTCTCTGCGCTAAAGAATAGTTGACCAAAAATATATTTTTCTTGTCTACTTAGAAAGTATTTAGCTTTGCTGAGCTATAATTGACAAATAAAGTTATAAGATATTGAAGTTTACCTTATAGTAATGTGATATATTTTTACGTTATTAAATAACTCCCTTCATTTTGATGAAAACATTTAGATTCTACTCTCTTAGCAACTTTTAATTATGTAATACTGTGTTCTCAACTATAGTTACCATGTTTTACATTAGATTCTGGAACCTTATTCTTTTTACTGCTGAAAGTTTATAGTACTCTTCTATCAACCTCTATTTCCCCCACTCCCAGGCCTGCAACCACATTTATACTCTATTTTATTATGAGTTTGACTTATTTTATTTGTAGACTCTACATATAAGTAATACCATGCAGTCTTTTTCTCTTTCTGCCTGGCTTATTTAACTTAGCATAATATCCTCAAATGTTGTTGCAAAGGGCAACATTTTCTTCTTCCTTTTGGTTTAATACTATTCCATTGTATATATGTATATACACAGACAATAGTGTAGTGAAGGCCTGGGGTGGTTGGCAGGGGTGGGCTGGAAGGGGAGGGGTCCATAGGGCCAAAAGGGGGGACATAGGTAATACTTCCAACAATAAAAATTTTAAAAGCAAAAACAAAGTTATTTGGAATCTGAGTGAATGTTTTTTTGTGTGTGGATTAAATATATTCTCCTATTATTGTAAAAATTATTTTTATTAAAATCCCATTGCTAAAAGTACTATGTGATTTCTGTCTGCTTATTGGGCCCAGACTGACTCATTGCTCCCTGCTAGTTATACTAGTTATGCCCTACAGTCTATTCATCACACAGCAGGCAGAGGACTTCTGTGAAAATTGTGACTTCAGCCCTTGCCAGTTTTGCTCAGTGGATAGAGTGTCAGCTTTCAGACTGACGGGGCCTAGGTTTGATTCTGGTCAAGGGCACATGCCTGGGTTGTGGGCTGGATCCCCAGTGTGAATGATTCTCTCTCATCATTGATGTTTCTCTCTTTTTCCTCTCTGAACTCATTTACTCTGAAATCAATAAATATATCATTGAGTGAGGATTTTTTTTTAAAAAAAAGCCAATCTGTTTTACTCTACATGAATAGAAACATAACATCTCAAACAAAAGCTGTAATATTTCTGATATCTTCTAATCCGATATTTTAAAGAATGTGTTCAGTTCTAGGCAGTAAATTGTAAGAAAATATGAAAAAATAAAAGTCAATTAATAACAAATATAGCACTGATAGTAAACTAGATAAGAAAAGAAGGCCAAGTTGCTATAGGGAAATGAAAT
>NW_006296965.1:458809-459893 GCF_000327345.1 Myotis davidii | reverse complement strand
CAACTCCCAGGCCTGCAACCACATTTATACTCTATTTTATTATGAGTTTGACTTATTTTATTTGTAGACTCTACATATAAGTAATACCATGCAGTCTTTTTCTCTTTCTGCCTGGCTTATTTGACTTAGCATAATATCCTCAAATGTTGTTGCAAAGGGCAACATTTTCTTCTTCCTTTTGGTTTAATACTATTCCATTGTATATATGTATATACAGGGAGGGGCAAAAGTAGGTCTACAGTTGTTTGTATGGAGAATAATAAAATCATTAATGATGAATAATACAAGAATAATCTCTGTGTTTCACATACTCAAAACCATAAACCTACTTTTGTCCCACCCTGTATATATGTTTATTTCTTATCCATTCATTTCTTGATGGACTTAGGTTGTTTCCATATCTTGGCTATTGTGAATAATGCTGCAGTGAATATGGAGATATGGATATCACTTCAATATTCTGTTTTAATTTTCTTTGGATATACACTCTGAAGTGAGAATGCTAGACGGCCAGTTTTGCTCAGTGGATAGAGTGTCAGCTTTCAGACTGACGGGGCCTAGGTTTGATTCTGGTCAAGGGCACATGCCTGGGTTGTGGGCTGGATCCCCAGTGTGAATGATTCTCTCTCATCATTGATGTTTCTCTCTTTCTTCCTCTCTGAACTCATTTAAAAAATATTAAAATATATCTTATATAATAAAAGCCTAATATGCAAATCGATCAAATGGCAGAATGACTGGTGGAATGACTGGTTGCAATGATGAGCGCTGACCACCAGGGGGCAGACACTCAATTCAGGAGCTGCCCCCAGCCCGCAGGTGAGCGAGTAGTGCCAGTCTGGCCAAGGCAGGTGCCAGTGGGGGCTCCCTGATCGCCTCGCTGGTCACCCCATAGATTGGCCCTGATCACCAGCCAGGCCTAGGGATCCTATCTGTGCATGAATTTCGTGCACCAGACCTCTAGTTTATATTTTCTTTACATTTCTACAACATAAAGATTTTCTTAAATCTCACTATCTTATTTCATCCATCTGCCTACTACCACTATTTGCTAGTGTGATGAGTGTGTTTACTTTTTATATAT
>NW_006296965.1:452676-457575 GCF_000327345.1 Myotis davidii | reverse complement strand
TCCATTCATTTCTTGATGGACTTAGGTTGTTTCCATATCTTGGCTATTGTGAATAATGCTGCAGTGAATATGGAGATATGGATATCACTTCAATATTCTGTTTTAATTTTCTTTGGATATACACTCTGAAGTGAGAATGCTAGACCTTATGGTAGTTCTATTTTTAATTTTTTGAGAAAACTCCATACTGTTTATAATCTGTTCTTAAATTTAGTTAAAACCAGTATGAAATGATAGCCTCAGAAAATTTTTCTTTACATAATTCCTTTTTTAAATAGCTTGTTGAAAACACTGCCCGATTGTCCAATACATCTGTAAAATCTATTCCCATGCAGTGGTAGCTCAAAGCATTATATTTCTTTAAAACTTTTCAAGTGATACTTATGTTGTTATAATCTTCTAACTAATTTTTAGATTGTGCAATAAACCAGTGTTAAGACTACATGACATTGTCTGTCTGCTTATGTTAATTCATTCTTATGTGTTCTGAGTCTTACTCTGCTAATCACTGATTTTCAAGTCTATAAAGCAGGATGCTAACTGAATTTCCCCTTCCAAAGTTGAGGGGGGTGGTAGAGGATTACATCAGTAGCGGGAGCACATATATAAAAGTGATTTTTAAAGTATGTAGACCTTCTTAGGAAACTTACATAATTCCCTGAAGAGAATGACAATTTTCTGGTATAAAACATGTAACTCTTCATGATTAAATTCTTCTTTTATTCCTAAGAAATATTTCTGGGTGTCTGAGTGATATTCTTCCAAAGGTTAATATTCTCACTGGTGACTCCAATTCACACAAAGACCCAAGAACATGTTCCAGGCAGACATAATAGAGAAAAGGAAAAGCACTAGTGCTTGGTGATAGAAGGAGTGAAAAACATCAAGCTCCCAAATGTTCCTTAAGGCAATAGGAAAAGTTTTCTGCTACAGAATTAAACAGTTCTAATAATTCCAGCCACCAAAGAAATAGCTCCTTGATTCAATGATAATGGAGAGAAAACCCTTACTTGAGGGAATAGTCCTTACTGTTGCAGAAGAGTCTGGTTATTCTAAGTTATATTGAGTTTCTTCAGTGAAAGTAACAATACTGGCAATTTGCAAATATACAACATACAGATTTATTTTATGCTGAACTATGTTCGAGTTAGAACTATCCATTGTCTAGTTCTATAGTGGCAAAATTAGATCATTTGTACATTCACCATTAAAATAAAATGATTTTATGACATGCCATGCACCAGGTGGAACAACTTTAAGTGAACACGGTTTCACTTGAAATGAAAAAAAAAAATGCAATGATTTAACTTTAATGGCTTGTGGTTCTAAAAGTCAGTTTGTGAAATTAATTTTTTCTGCTGTCAGTCATTTTGTTTACATAGATAGATATATCACTTTTGTGACATATTTAACATCAGCTGAAAACAGCATTTCAATTATTAAAACTAACTAACCCTAAACCTGGATATATGGAACAAAGTGCAAAATTAATAAGTATACAAATTAAAATTTTGAACTTAACTAAAACTACAGAGAAGCAATTGTCTACTTTGTAACTGAAGTAGTGTGCAATTCTCAGTGAGACTGAAGGACATGCAATTGCAATTCAGGATAGGTTGATTGGCACTAAAATTATTGCAAGTACATAATGAGAATAAGCTTGATGAAATAAGCAGATGATATATAGTTTCTAATGAGACAATAGAACATGTGATTGGATAATGTACCTTGTTTACTGTTGTAGATTAGATGAACATGCACAAAAATGTTACTATCATGCACATCACAATTAGATTTCAGCTACAAATTCTTAGATGAATTAATATTGGATTAAAAATAAGAAGCGAAGCATTAGTTCAAAACAACTTTATAAAAGCAATAGAGAAAAACACAGTGACTAGCAATTTTACAGCTGAACTGAGAAAAGCAGACTGATAGGCAATGATGGGAGACAAGCTTCATTGAAGGTGGCAAACAAGAAAGGAAAAAAAAGTAGTAGGTGTCAGGCTAGCAGAGTATTGTTTTGTGAGCTCACAGGAGACATTATTACAATTTGCTGCATTAAAATTGTTTCGAGGTGAAGAATGGTAAATGAAAATTCTGTCTTGTTCCCAGAGATTCTGGTGAGACTTCACATGTGTTTTGTGATAAAATACAATTGAATTAGGTAGAGGGTGTTCCCCAAAAATGTATACACACACTTTGAATAATGATAAAGGCAGTCTTTATCAAAATACATTTCATTTTCAAAATTGAGCTATTAGCTATTACCATGTGTATGCATTTTGGGGGGACAACCCATATAATGGGAGGTGGAAAAATTTACTGTTTGTCTGTTTCCCCTGCACCCACATTTTAATGGTCTCTTCATGGGCTACACTCATAGGCACTGGGCTTTGCTATTTGACCTGTTTTTGCCAGTGGCATGTGGCGGTTTGAAGCCCAGGCCTTAGGAGCCTCCAGCGTTTCTGCTTGTCCCCCAGCATGCCTGCTAGCAACATTAGAAGATTAACTCATAGCAAATCCCCTTCCTTCACCATATGTTGCCAGCCCAATACATTTAACAACATTTTAAAATAGATTAGCTCATGAAAAATAAACATCATAGAAATTTGTGCTACTCAAAAGTGGTGAATATTACTGGATCTCTTTGGACAGGTATTTTGAGGATCTGGTCTTTATTCCCTAGTTTGGAAAGAAAAATATGTTTTCTAGGTTCAGTATTTTATAGAATAAGATGATACTTATATTCATCTCCTGTGTAACTTCTGCACCCGCCCCCCCCCGGCCCCAATCAGCTATGGGTATAGGCAATATATTATATATTACTTGTACATTTGTGTTTTGTTTGTTTCTGCGGATGAAAACATGAGCTCCATTAAAATTGGGTTTTGATCACTACTATACCCCTTATATTAACATTTCGGGCACTAATAATATGATGAATGAATGAAGGAATGAAGAAATAAAGTGTTTACCCAAACTAAACTTACCCTATTCCATTAATTGTCCTTTATCTACTATTTAAAACCCCACATTTTAAGACCTTTTCCTTCTTACTTTCTCTTGCAGGGCTGAGTACTTGCAACAATTATTTTGAATTTGAAAATGATGCTTTTTGTGTTTTCACATAAAACTGTCAAAGTTTGTGTTTCCAACTCTAATTACTTAGCAGGAAATGGTGGCATTTCCTGCTATATATTTAATAGTCCTTTCTTCATAAAGTATTTTAGTAAAATTCCTCTGAATTATCAAATTCAGTTTCTGTATTTGGTATTACTTTCCTGGTTGAAGAATCATGGGTTTTATGGCAACATATACTTTTTAAATGGGACTAAAAGAATCTTTCCTAAAAAAAATAATAAGCTGTGATAATCTTGGTAATAAATCCTCAATTCAAATTACCAAAAATATTCTCCTGAAATTAAGAAAAAATGGTTCAGACCCATGTCTTAAAAATTTAGTTAAAATATTTGGGCCATAAAAAAAATTTAATCTCTTCAAAGAAATATATTTTTATAATGCTTAGGAATCAAGAGTTTCATATTAATTTATTAATGAGTGGGTATTACACCCAATAAATTAAATATAAATCAAATAGTCAGATTAATTATTAATTTGAGATGGAGAATAAATCTCTAATCTTAGAATATGTGATCCTATAGAGGAAAAAAGTTGAATTTTATGTCCTTGATATGAGCAAATTCTATTCTGTGATGAATTGGAAATAACACTAGAGATCTTTTTCTTTCATATGCTGCTTACATATATCTATTTGTATATTTGTGTATATGTGTGTATACATATTTATTCATGTAAATGTTCTTTACCAGGCTGTTGCTTATGTTTTTGTTTGAATTTTCTGTGGTTCATTTTGAAGAGCAGACATTCTCATTTTGATAAAGTCCAATTTATCCATTTTTTTTTCTTATGCTTAATGATTTTTGTGTCCTGTTTAGATATCTTTGTCTAACCCATGTTCATGAGGTGTGTTTTTTATCTGTATTTTCTTCTAGAGTTCTGATTTTAGCTTTTACATTTTAGCTTACAGTAAATTTAAGGTTAATTTTTAATAGTCAAATGAAAGTATAGATATTGATTCCACCGCTCTTTGATGGCTATTCAGTTCATCCGTTTTAAAATTCTTTGGAAATTGGATTTAAAAATCAATTGACCATACTTGTGTGTCTAATTGTATGCTCTCTATATTGTGTACTTAACTAATGTATCTAACCTCACACTACAGCACATCACCACACACTTGATAACTTAATAGTAAACCTCGGAATCGGTAAAGCCTGTAACTCTGTTCTCTCATATACAAATTTTAGAGTTAGTCAGTTTCTAAAAATATCCTCTAAAATTTTGACAGGAATTAGTTTAGATCTGCATATCAATTTAATGTGAATTGATGTTTTCACAATATTTTACCTCCCAATTCAAAAGCATAATAAATATCTATTTATTTAGGTCTTTATTAATTTCTCTCAGTGACATTTTTCAGCTTTAAGTGGACAAGTCATACATATTTTGTTCTATATTGGTAAATATTTTAATTTTATGTAACTGTAAATAATATAATTTTATTGTAATTTTAATATATTTTTATTGATTAAGATATTACATATAGAGGGAGAGAGAGAGAGGGAGAAACATTAATGATGAGAAAGAATCACTGATTGGCTGCCCTCTGCACAGCCCCTACTGGGGATCCAGCCTGCAACCCAGGCATGTGCCCTTGACCAAAATAGAATCTGGGGCCCTTCAGTCCACAGGCCAACAGTCTATCCACTGAGCCAAACCAGCTAGGGCTCTTTTTCTTTTTAAATATGTTTTTTATTGATTTCAGAGAAGACAAAGAGAAACATCAATGATGAGAGAATCATGAATCGGCTGGCT
>NW_006296965.1:450935-452309 GCF_000327345.1 Myotis davidii | reverse complement strand
GTTTTCTGTTTAATTAAAAAATATTTTCTCACTTTAACTTATGAGGAATATTTCAGGAAAGAATTAACACAATAGCCCTGAAAGTGCTATTCCTGGTTTTAGGGCAGGTTACTACCTTTTCCTAACTGATCAGATATGCATAAACTGTTTATATAAGCAACTAGAGGCTCAGTGCACTAAATTTGTGCATGGTGGGTGGGAGTCCCTCAGTCGGCCTGCACCCTCTCCAATCCGGAAACCTTCTTGCAATTGGAACTACTGGCTCCTAACCACTCACCTGCCTGCCTGCCTGACTCCCCTAACTGCTCTCCCCTCCTGGCCTGATCCCCCTTACTGCCTATCTGCACTTCCCTCTTGTCCTGATACCCCTAACTGCCTATCTGCTTTCCCCTCCTGCCTGATCCCCCTAACTGCTTATCTGCCCCCCCCTTCCTCTCTGCACCCTTTGGACCTTGGTGCACGCATGCTGAGAGCCTTGCACTGGGGCCCTGCCCCTGTCCTGATTGGTCATTAAGTGATGGCATCCTGGCCAATTTGCATATTCCTCTATTATTAGTATAGATGTGGTCTATGCTAAATTTCTGCTTTCCTCTTGGGAATCCTTTGGGAACATTCTAGGCAGAGTTTGCCTATGTGACCAGCCTCCCAATAAAAACCTTGGACCCTGAGACTCTGATGAGTTTCCTTGACTTCTCTTGGAAGTTCTGGGTCTGTCTGGCCCAATTGTAATTTGTTAGGTAATTTTCAGGTTGCAAGGGGCCAGGGCATTCATATGCAAAAGCCTCTGCCACAGCCTGGGTGGGGCGGGGTCTCAAGGAATCAACAGGTCAGAGCAAGCAGCTATGGCAGGTCCTCAGCCCTGCTCTAAGGGGCCAAGCGTCTCAGTGTCCCTGTAATTTAATTGCTGCAAGCACCTTTGAGGGAAAGCCGCCCTCGAGTTCTGAGTTCTGCCCACTGCCAGACAGTCCAGTTTCTCCCTGTTTGAGTCCTGGGTCCCCAGAGACTTCCCGGAATTGGAGTTCAGAGCAGTCAGGAGCTTGTGACTCCCTACCGATTCAAACAGACAGCCGCGTCCTCAGGTACCAGCCCCTTTCCATGAGCGCTCGAGCCTCCGTTCCTTTGTACTTTACTTCCGCAGCTCCTGACCCTCAATGTACTTTTCTCTTTCCTTCTAGTTGTAGAATTTCCACTCAGCCAGCCTTCCCATGGTTCTGGATGATACTCATTTTGTCTTTTAGTTGTAGTTTTAATGTGCTTGTGCACGGCAGTGAGTTCAGGTGTTTACCTATGCCACCGTCTTGGTTGTCTCCCTATGTTAATATTTTTCCAAGTAGGTTTTCAATTCCTTGCTCTCTCTCTCTTCTCCTTTTAGCA
>NW_006296965.1:445117-448891 GCF_000327345.1 Myotis davidii | reverse complement strand
TAACCGCTCACCTGCCTGCCTGCCTGACTCCCCTAACTGCTCTCCCCTCCTGGCCTGATCCCCCTTACTGCCTATCTGCACTTCCCTCTTGTCCTGATACCCCTAACTGCCTATCTGCTTTCCCCTCCTGCCTGATCCCCCTAACTGCTTATCTGCCCCCCCCTTCCTCTCTGCACCCTTAGGACCTTGGTGCACGCATGCTGAGAGCCTTGCACTGGGGCCCTGCCCCTGTCCTGATTGGTCATTAAGTGATGGCATCCTGGCCAATTTGCATATTCCTCTATTATTAGTATAGATGTGGTCTATGCTAAATTTCTGCTTTCCTCTTGGGAATCCTTTGGGAACATTCTAGGCAGAGTTTGCCTATGTGACCAGCCTCCCAATAAAAACCTTGGACCCTGAGACTCTGATGAGTTTCCTTGATAAAAATTTCACACATATTACAGTTTGATGCTACAAGAATTTAGCAGAACTTGTGTCTCCACTGACAGAATTCTTGGAAGCTTGTGCCTAGTTTATCTAAAATTTGCCCATGTTCTTTTACCCTTGGTTGATTTCAATCTCTATTGTTTCACTATAATAAGTCAATCTATGTCCGTTTTGTCTTTTTGTTGTTTTTGTGAAGTTGTTGTAGGAGGCAGCAATTTCGGTGTTTACCTGTTTACCTATGCCACCATCTTGGTTTCTCATCTCTTTACTATTCTTAAATCCTGCAACATTGCTATATTCATTTTATCAGTTGCAATTATTTATTGAATTTGTTAGGATGTTCCAAATACAAAATTCTGTTGTTAATGTTAATGCACTGGATAGGCACTCCAGTCCAATGTTAAATAAAAACTATCTGAGCTTGGTTTTTGGTCTTAGATAGAAAGCATTTAGTATTTTATCATTAAGTACATTACCTTTAGGTTTTTCTTGCACTATCTAGTATTTCTATATTATTTTGCATAGGAGTCATCTGAGAGGGTTCCCTTACTTTCTCACTCTTAGAAGGAAATATTTGTCTTTTACTATTACGTATGATGTTAGCTATTTTGTTTGTCTTCATTTTGTTTTTGTTTTTAAGATGCCCTTAAGATTAAAGGCACATTGTTTAAAATGTCTAAATTTTTGACTGTTTTTATTATGGATAGATGTTTATTTCTGTCAAATGATTTTTCTTCATCTATTAAGAGTACCATATGGGATTTTTTTGTTCCTTCTTTTTGTCTGTTAGGGAATCACATTGATATTCAAATGCTTAATGAGCCTTCTATTCCTGAAACAAACTACACTTGATAGTATTATCATTTTTGGATATTGCTAGCTTCAATTTTTATTATATTTTTTAAAAAATTTTTGTGTCAATATAATTGGTGATATTGGCCTATAAATTTGTTGCTTGCAATGTCTTTGTCTTGTATGGGTTTATAGTAATGCTGGGACCCCAAAAAAGTAAACTGGGAACTGTTCCATTCTCTTTTTTTATTTTAGAAGAGATTGTGTACATTTGGTATTATTTTTTAAGTGTTTGGTAGACTTAGGTGGTGGCACTAGTTGTGACTGGAACTTTAATTTTTGGAATATTTTAACAATGCATATTCAAATTCTATAATGATAGGGCTATTTTATTTATTTGTGCTAGAGTGAGTTTGGATAGTTTGTTTCTCTCAAGGAATTGGTCCATTTCATCCAAAATATCATGTTTGTGGACAGAGAATGATTGTTTCTTTTGGTGTTGGTGAGTTTTATTTTGTGTGTGTGTGTGTGTGTGTTTTGTAGTATTCTTTATTATCTTTTTTAATATCTGTGGAATCAGTGATGATTTTTTTATCTTCCATTCCAGAAATTGGCAATTTCTTTAATCTCTCTTTTGTGCTTGTTCAATCAGGCTGGAAATTTATCAATTATATTTATCTTTACAAAGAACCAGATTTTAGTTTCCTTGATTTCATCGGTTTTTATTTTTTTTTTATTTTATTGATTTTTCTTTGATATTTATAACTGCCTTCTGCTCACTTTAGATTTAGTTCAGTTTCTTTTTTTTTATTTGCTTAAGGTGAAACTCAGATTACTAATTTTAGATCTTTTCTAACATAAGCATTATTTTCACACATTTTTTTCTAATTTAATGCAATTTTATTTATTTTTATGTATTTTTAAATTCATCTTTATTGTTGAAACTATTACAGATGTCTCCTTTTCCCACCTTTGGCCTCCCTCCCCCCTACCACTAGGCCCCCACCACACTATTGTCTGTGTCCATGGGTTAGGCATATATACATATAACTACTTTTGTTAATCTCTCTCCACCCACCTGCCCACCCTCACCTTCCCTCTGAGATTCACCAGTCTGTTCCATGCTTCTGTGTCTCTGGATCTATTTTGTTCATTAGTTTATTTTGTTTCTTAGTGTCCACATATGAATGAGATCATGTCTTTCTCTGACTGGCTTATTTAACTTAGCATAATGCTCTCCAGGTCCCTCCATGCTGTCTCAAAGGATAAGAGATTCTTCCTTTTTATAGCAGCATAGTATTTCATGGTGTAAATGTATCACAGTTTTTTTTTATCCACTCATCTCCTGATGGGCACTTGGGCTCTTTCCACATCCTAGCTATTGTAAATTGTGCTGCTATGAACATAGGGGTGCATATATTCTTTCTGATTGTTGTTTTGGGTTTCTTAGGATATATCCCTAGAAATGAGATGACTGGGTCAAATGTCAGTTCCTATTTTCATACATTTGAAAATAAATATTGCTTTAGCAATATTTATTGCTAAAACACTACAAATTTTATATGTTATGTTTTCTGTTTAATTAAAAAATATTTTTTCACTTTAACTTATGAGGAATATTTCAGGAAAGAATTAACACAATAGCCCTGAAAGTGCTATTCCTGGTTTTAGGGCAGGTTACTACCTTTTCCTAACTGATCAGATATGCATAAACTGTTTATATAAGCAACTAGAGGCTCAGTGCACTAAATTTGTGCATGGTGGGTGGGAGTCCCTCAGTCGGCCTGCACCCTCTCCAATCCGGAAACCTTCTTGCAATTGGAACTACTGGCTCCTAACCACTCACCTGCCTGCCTGCCTGACTCCCCTAACTGCTCTCCCCTCCTGGCCTGATCCCCCTTACTGCCTATCTGCACTTCCCTCTTGTCCTGATACCCCTAACTGCCTATCTGCTTTCCCCTCCTCATATACATATATATGTATATATATATAATTTACGGTTTTAGTTTATGTGTATATAGTCTCTAATGGTGAATATTCCATGTGTACTTAAAAATCTGCATTCTGACGTTGTTGGATTAAATATTTTATAAGTTTCAAATAAGTTAAGTAGGATGATGGTATTGTAAAGGTCATCTATATCATTGTTGTATAATTACAGAGATGAATGTTAATGTGTCTTATTTCAATAGCAAATTTGACTATTTCTTATTTCAGATCTATCAATTTCACTTCATGTAAAGATATTTGTTATTGATAATTTTCCTTTTTTGAAAAGTAGATTTTTAAGTTATGTTGCTAATCTAGCTTTCTTTCGGATAGTTCTTACATACCTTTTGTAAATCCTTTAACTTTTAAGTCTTGCTGTCTACACTAATAAAAGAGAAAAATGGTAATTGGCGTACGACGCTACCCTTTTCATTGGCTAATCAGGGCTATATGCAAATTAACTGCCAACTCAGATGGCAGTTAACTGACAACAAAGATGGCGGTTAATTTGTATATGTAGGCACAATGCAGGGAGGCGAAAGGGAAAGCAGGAAGAAGCCCCCT
>NW_006296965.1:438324-444856 GCF_000327345.1 Myotis davidii | reverse complement strand
GCTGGGGCGGGGGGGTGGAGCAAGTGATTAGAGGGAGATGGGGGTCCCCTGCCCAGGCATGATTCCTGGGCCAGAGGCCTCAGGCCTGGGCGGGGGTCAGAGCCAGTGATCGGGGGGAGCTGGGGGTCCCCTACCCTGGCCTGACACCTCTGGTGGAGGCGTCAGACCTGGGCAAGGGGCCAATCCTGTAATTGGAGGGTGATGGGGGTCAACGCCTGAGGGCTCCCAGTATGTGAGAGGGGGCAGGCTGGGCTGAGGGACACTCCCCCCCTCCCCCCACATACCCAATGCACAAATTTCATGCACCGGGCCCCTAGTGTTTATATAAATAACTAAAATTTATAGTTTATAATATTTACATTTAAAATATATTTTTTTACAAATAGCATACATTAAAATTTTGCTTTGCCATGTATCTAAGTATCTTTAGGTTGGTACATTTAGATTATTTAAATTTAAAGTGATTATCAATATTATTATATTTGCCAGTGTTTTTCCTATACTATGCATCTTTTTTTTTTATTTTCTTCATCTTTTATACCTCATCTGAGTTTAATTGAGCACTTGTTATGATTTTATCCTATCTCTACTATTAACATTATTTAAAGTTCTTTTGAAAAATGCTTCAATTGTTGCTTTAGGGATTAAAATATACATCTTTAATTATTATTATTATTTTTGATGGATGAGTGTTTATTAGAACAGGGTCCTACATGGTCAAGACCATTTCATCCCCACCACCTTCCCTGAATCAAGATCAGGGAATCAGAATCTATCCTTAAATATTATTATACTAATATGCTATAAACAAAAAATATATATGTCTACCATTTTTGTGCTAGATAATCAATTTTAAGAACAATTAAGAATTAAGAATAAACAATGTGATTTTACCTTTATTTTGTTCAATTTCTCTCGTCCACACACCACAGAAAGACAATTTTATGTGAGTAATGAAGTACAGTATCCTTTTTTTTTTGTCTCTAACCCAGAAGTCTCATGTCCTCTTTTTGTTTTTAATTTTATTTTTTTGTTTAAAGTATTATAAATATAGTTCATATGTCTCCTTTTTTCCCATTTACCTCTCCCTGGCCACCTCTATCCCCTGACACATGCCCTCACCCCCTACCCCAGTGTCTTGTGTCCATTGGTTATGCTTATATGCATGCATACCAGTCCTTTGGCTGATCTCTTACTTCCCCTATAACCCTCCCTGCCTTTCCACTGAAGTTTGACAGTCTGTTCGATGCTTTTTTGCCTCTGTATCTATTTTTGTTCATCAGTTTAAAATTTCCTTTATATTCTACAAGTGAGTGAGATCATGTGGTATTTATCTTTCACTGACTGGCTGATTTCAATTACAATAATGCTCTTTAGTTCTATGCATGCTGTTGTAAATGGTAAGAATTCCTTATTGTTTATAGGAGCATAGAACTCCATTGTTTAGATGTACGACAGTTTTCTAATCCACTCATCTGCAGATAGGCATTTAGGCTGTTTCCAAATCTTAGCTTTTGTAAATTGTGCTGCTATGAATATAGGGGTGCATATATCTTCTCTGGCTGGTGTTTCTGTTTTCTTAGGATATAATCTTAGAAGTGGTATTACTGGGTCAAATGGCAGTTCCATTTTTAATTTTTTGAGGAAACGCCATAATGTTTTCCACAATGGCTGCACCAGTCTGCATTCCCACCAGCAGTAAAGAAGGATTCCTTTTTCTACGCATCCTCTCTGGCACTTATCATTTGTTGATTTGTTGATGATAGCCATTCTAACAAGTGTGAGACGATACAGCATTGACCTTTTGATTTGCATCTCTTTTTAAAGAGAGGATGTTT
The DNA here is from genome assembly GCF_000327345.1 of Myotis davidii. Taxonomy (NCBI): domain Eukaryota; kingdom Metazoa; phylum Chordata; class Mammalia; order Chiroptera; family Vespertilionidae; genus Myotis; species Myotis davidii. The sequence goes on along the minus strand of NW_006296965.1, from coordinate 443,018 downwards.
TCATATGTCTCTTGGCTTTCTGTATGTCCTCTTTCGAAAAGTGTCTATTTAGGTCCTTTGCTCATTTTTGATTGGATTGTTTATCTTCCTTTTGTTAAGGTGTATGAGTTCCCTGTAAAAGTTAGAGATAAAACCCTTATCAGATATGACATTGGCAAATATGTTCTCCAGGCAGTGGGCTTTCTTGTTATTTTGTTGATGGTTTCTTTTGCTGTGCAGAATATGTTTTTGATGTAGTTCCATTTGTTTGGTATCCATTGCCCTATGAGCTATACCGGGCAACAAATGTCTGCTATTTTGTTGCTTATGGCTTCTTTTAAGAATTTTATGGTTTCCCATCTTACATTTAAGTCCTTTCTCCATTTTGAGTTTATTTTTGTGTATGGTGTAAGTCGGTGGTCTAGTTTCATTTTTTTGCAAGTATCTGTCCAGTGTCCTAAAACCATTTATTGAAGAGACTTTCCTGACTCCATTGAGTGCTCTTGCCTCCTCTGTCAAATATTAGTTGAGCATAAAGGCTTGTGTATATTTCTTGGGTCTCTGCCCTGTTCCATTGGTCTATATGTTTGTTCTTGTGCCAGTTGCAGGCAGTTTTGAGAACAGTGGCTTTGTAGTGTTGTTTAATATCTGGTATTGTGATCCCTCCAACATTATTCTTTCTCGAGATCGCTTCAGCTATTCAGGGTCTTTTTTTATTCCAGATGAATTTTTGGAGAATTTGTTCTACGTCTTTAAAGTATGCCATTGGTATTTTAATGGGGAGTGCATTGAATTTGTAGATTGCTTTGGGTAGTATGGACATTTTAATGATGTTGATTCTACCAGTCCATGAGCATGGTATAGTCTTCCATTTTTTCATGTCTTCCTCTATCATTTTTAGTGTCCTCAAATTTCTGAGTATAGGTCCTTTGTCTCCTTGGTTAAATTTATTCCTTGGTATCTTTTTTTTTTTGCAGTGGTAAATGGGATTGATTTTTTAGTTTCTCTTTCTGTGAGTTCATAATTAAAATCAGAAACGAAAGGGGCAAATAACAACAGACGCCACAGAAATATGAAGAATAATAAAAAAATACTCTGAGCAAATCTATTCCAAGGAACTGGTCAACCTAGAAGAAATGTACATATTCCTAGAAAAATATGACCTCCCAAAACTCAACCTGTAGAAATAAAAAAAACTCTAAAAAGGCCAATAACTATGGAGGAAATTGAAGCAGTAATAAAAAAACACACATATGTACTACTATTTGTAATGCCTTAAACAAAACAAACAAACAAAAAAAACCAAAGCAACAACAACAACAAAACTTCAAACAATAAAGAGCCCTGGGCCAGACATCTTCACAGCGGAATTTCAGCAAACATTCAAAGAATAAATAAAACCTTCCTTCCTCAGACTATTCCAAAAAATTCAAGAGGAAGGAACACTTCCAAGCTCTTTCTACAAAGCCAGCATTACCTAATCCCCAAACCAGACAAAGACACTACACAGAAAGAGAATTACAGGCCAATATCCCTCATGAACATAGACGCCAAATTTCTCAACAAAATTCTGGCAAATCTAATCCTGCATTACATTAGAAAGATCATACACCATGACCAAGTGGGATTTATTCCGGCGATTCAATGGGCAAAAAACTAAAACCATTTCCTTTAAGAACAGGAACAAAACAGGGATGCCCACTTTACCACTCCTGTTCGACATAGTACTAGAAGTACTAGCCATTGTGATCAGACAAGAATCTGCACTAATAAAAGACAAACATGCAAATTGACTGTATCTTCAGTATACCTGAAGACACGCCCACCAAGCAATCAGAGCGACTATATGCAAATTGACCAAACCAAGATGGAGGCCAGCAGCCATGGACCTGGAGCAAGCTGGAGGCTTGGGTTGCCCCTGGCGATGGAGGAAGGGCTTCCCGCTCACCCTGGCCAGCTCTGAGCTCCACTCAAGGCTACAAAGTTTCAATTATAGAAGGTAAATAAATCCCAGAATTAAAAAAAAGAAAAAAAGGAGAGGCTGGAGCTTCCGTCGCAGGGGGGTTTGGTCAGCCTGAAAACGGCCCTTAGCCCCTCACCCAGACTGGCCAGGAACCACAGTGAGGACCCCCCACCCTAAAGGGGAGTGGCCAGCCTGAAAACAGCCATCAGGCCCTCACCCAAACTGGCCAAATCTCCATGGAGTGAAGGTCCCCACAGGGAGGGGGGGGCTGACCAGCCTGCAAACAGCCATCAACCCGTCACCCAGGCTGGCCAGGCACCCCAGCAGGACCCCTACCCTGATCCAGGACACCCTTCATGGCAAACCAGCCATTCCCTACCAGTGCACCAGGCCTCTATCCTATATAATTAAAGGGTAATATGCAAATTGACCCTAACAACAGAACGACTAGGAATGACTGGTCACTATGACATACACTGACCACCAGCGGGCAGACGCTCAATGCAGGAGCTGTTCCCTGGTGGTCAGTGTGCTCCCACAGCGGGAGCTCTGCTCAGCCACAAGCCAGGCTGATGGCTGCCAGTACAGCGGTGGTGGTGAGAGCCTCTCCCGTTTCCTCAGAAATGCTAAGGATGTCTGACTGCAGCTTAGGTCTGCTCCCTGCTGGTAAGTAGACATCCTCCGAGGGCTGCTGGGCTGCCAGAGGGATGTCCGACTGCCAGCTTGGGCCCAATCCCCCAGGGAGCAGGCCCAAGCCAGCAGGTGGACATCCTCCAAGTAGTCCCAGACTGCAAGAGGGCATAGGTCGGGCTGAGGGACCCCCCTGAGTGCACAAATTTTTGTGCATCATGCCTCTAGTAAGAAATAAAAGTCATCCAAATTGGAAAAGAAGTAAAACTGTCCTTATTTGCAGATGACATTATATTGTACCTGGGAAACCCAAAAGACTCCATCATGTGCTCTTCTAGAATATACATGAAATCTTGGTAGGTGAACATGTAAATTTGCCAGTAAAGAAAAATTTCAAGCCTTTAATAAGTTATGAAATATCTCTATGTAGCTTTCTTTTCACCAATAACCTGCTTCCTAAATTCCAGCTGTTTTATCCTTCTTGAACATTGGTTCTTGTCTCCTCACCTCAGCCTCAGTGAACCCACCATTCCCTGCTTGATTTTTCCCTGTCTTCCTTCTGGTTTAGAAAATGCATGAAAGAAGGAAGAAGGAAGGATTGCAGAACTGATTTCTTTCTTTCTGTTTCTCAGGGCTCATAGTCCTGCACTGCCTTCTTGTCCTAGGTTTGAAAATCAGAGTTTTATTTTATTTTAATTTTTTTAGTTTCTTTGTTTTGTTCTTTTTTAGTTTTGTTTTTTAATGTCAAGAAGACATATCTGGTATCAGTTAATCCTTCATAGCTGGTGTTTTTTAATTTATTTCTTTTTTTAAATTTTGGTTTTATTATTTAATTAAATTCATTTTATTTGGTTTAAATTAGTTTTTATATGATCATAAATTGTTTTGTTTGTTTGTTTGTTTTTCCCTATTGCCTGTTTGGGTTATCCTAGAAAAATAAAAAGTATTTGAATTTCTTATCTTAAAAAAAATTATTAGCATTACCATCCCATGATATTACTAGGTTATTCCAACTTCATCTTTACCACCTGATCTTGATTTTTGCATTATTTTATTTAGCATATATTTTAAACATTTGAAGATACTATAATTGATTTTTATATCATTAAAATTCATTCATATCTACCTACCTATCTGCTTTTGTTGGTGGTCTTTATTATTTTTCTGCATGTCATATACAGAGTAGAAAATTGATTAAATAAATAAATAAATAAATAAATAAATAAATAAATAGGAAAATAGGGAAGGAGGAATGAAATGAGGAAAGGAAAGTAACTGCATCCTGATTTTACTCAAAATAACACATATTTTACCAGAAACATACTCCTGAACCTTAAGAAAAAGAATGATGGCAGGAGTTTTATGTAATATTTAATTTGAGATTAAAGATACTTTAAGGAATCTGAAGTTAATCACATCAGTGATTCGGTTTTATTATAAATATTTACATATGGAATCACTCCTAAAATTGAATTATTATATATGGAAGAGGTATCAAAAACCTAGCTGCCTTTTTTAAGAATTTGTTAAATATGATCATATTAGAAACAACACATTAAGCCTGACCACCTCTCAAGGAGATTACCAGGTCAAAGACTATGTGTAATATGTAAGGAAACTCTTTAAGCTGTGGTATTATGAAACAGCCTTATGGTTTGGGAAGAAGAAGGGCAATTAGATTTAACATCAATAAATAAATAGTAAAAAAAATGTTAAAATACATCAATAGAGCTGTATCAACACTAGAGTTAATAGTACAAGTAAAAAAAAAGGTCATATTTTCTGCTCACCATCTTGTCTATTTAAAATTTTTGGCAGCAAATTAATTCCTGGAAACAGATATGGTACGTTAGTAATCATGTCAACTCAAAAATAGTTTTATAACCTGATGACCTAATATAATACCTGATAATTTTATGTACATCCCACATGTAATTACCCAAAACTATTTTTATTTTGATTATATCTTCTACTTAATTGATTCCTTTAAAACCCAGTTTGTATTGGAGAGGCTGTAGATGAGCAGATAATTTTATATCACAAGTGTTGGAATGTGTTGGAGTTGCTCAATACTCTATTATTTACACTCTTTTTGACATCCTTTTAGGAAGAAAATCATGCA
>NW_006296965.1:427720-438003 GCF_000327345.1 Myotis davidii | reverse complement strand
CATTTTAAAGATATTTTTAGCACAAATTAAGAAAAAGATCCAAAACAAGACAGGAAAAAAAGTGTGTGTTTTTTTTGTTGTTGTTTTTAATAATTCCTTTATATTTTAATAGATGTTATTGTCTTTAACAGAGGGATTTCAAATTTTTAATGAAAAAATTAGGGATATTTTAAGTATTTTCTAACACCCATCTATCTTTACAAAAAGAATAGACTCATTGGCTACAGACAAAAAATGACCAATTTAATAATTAACAAAATTTCCCTAGTGTATAAATTAATCTTCAGAAGTCAGTCAGATCTTTGGAAATGACATAAACTCTTTCAGGTCCACTGAGATATCTTTGTATAAACTATTGTTGTATGATTAAAGGGAGCCTGGAAGAGTCAAAGAATTAATTTATTTTTCAACATGTCAATGCTACTCTGGAGAATATTCACGTTGACTACTGGAATATGACTGACGCTAATTTCTTATGTTCTGATTTCCACCCTGCATCCCAGCTTTAACAAGTGTTCTCTGGCATCCTTTCCAGACTTTTCTTCATAAATAAATGTGATTTTCTTAGTTTACTTAAAAGTTACATTAAAAACATTTGTCAGATGCATAAGATACTTGACAAAGAAAATAGGAATCAATGAGAAAATTAAAATTACTTCAGTTGCATTTAAAACTTGGTCTTCTTTGTCACATAATTAACCTCAGTAATTAAGCACATTTGGTATTCATGTGATAAACCAAAAAGTACTCTACATGCCTAGCTTCTTCTAATATTTTAAACAAAAACCTCTTATTAGTTGAACATCTCAGGATAAGAAAAGTATACTCTTAAAATCATATTTTAATTCCTGACTTGGCTAAATACTTGAAAGTCTATAAGCACTAAGTATAAACCAGATAATTCTCAGAAATGCACATATGTGAACCAAGAACTACTTCGTTGAATTTCTGTAGCTACAGTAAGACAAATATGCTATATCATTGTCTTTTGGATTATTATGCCTTCATTGTTTAAATAATGAAAATACATAAGCAATTTTAATGAAGTCAAATGAAGGAATTGAGTTTCAAACTCTGATTTAATATTAGAATGATAAATTATATATTGATGCAGAAAGCTCAATTTTATTCCCTTGATATACCACTCTACTCTTAGAAGCAAAATGCTGTGCCTTCTTGGAAATGGTAACTTAAGTATTATCTTCCAGTTGTTTAGACAAACCGTCAGTTGTGAATCTTAGCAGAAATCTAATTATACTTTCATGGTAATCATTTGAATAAAAGGCAGACTAACTGTACAGAAATTTGTGGAAATGAGTCTTGTGAGATTGTACAAATTTGGGACAGATACTGCATTCGCACTTAAGTACATGTGCACATTTTGTATTAGTATGAATCTCTAGCCTCCACAATTAATTTCTTCATCTTCTTGAGCCACTCTTTCGCAAGCACAGAAATTGGCTCAGTGCTTCATTTCGATTACTATCATGACCATTAGTTGTGTCTGATAAGTAAAAGTTCTTGATCATTTCTAGATCTATAAAAAAGTAGTGCTGACAGTCTACCATGTCAAAACTCCCACTCTGTTATTAATGTGTCCTGTCAGAGGTCCGCAATAATGCTGTAACTACACAATGCTATATTTTCTAATTTTAGAATGAAAGGATATTAACTCTTTGTGTATTACCAGTGGAAAAGTTACCCAGGACAACCTAAAAAAAGTTTCTGTCATTATAATGTATTTCCTTGTAGCAAAATGAAATCAAATCTTTGAAAATTGAGGAATACAATGCTCTGTTTAATAAAATAAAAAATTTAATGAAATAACTTGCAACAAAATAAAATTCTTAGTTATGTTTTTTCTGTTTTGTAAAAAAAAATATGGTTTTACATTGTCTAGCTTGAGCCTTCCAATGAGAGATGGTAGAAAGTCCACCACTGTGCTTATTTTGAGATCCATAGAAAGAGTTACCAAAGGTTTTGTTTGTCCTTCTGAAACCTGAATGTGGAATTGGTGGATGTTTCCTGCAAGCCATATATAAAAATTTATTATAATTATTTAATTTTTTTCATGATCGTAGAAATCCAGGAAACCACAGAAGATTTGAGGAGTTGCTCTTTTTTCACAAGATGGACAATTTATGAGTAGACCTGAGAGTTTGTAAACTGACTGAGATTTCTTAATTTCCTTATGTATCAGTTACCCTTGTTTAAGAAAGGCATGTGAAAGGGGAAGACATGTATTCAATGTGATTAAGCATATTCATTAAAATAAAGTAAGACATAAAACTTTTTATTCTTGTGCATATCATTAATTTTGAATGATTTTAGTTAGGTTTTGCTCAATGGGTAATAAATATAAGAAATAAAGGGGAACATAAGGCAATTAAGGCAAATGATATGAATATGTTTAAGAGGAAATTAGACATTTTTATTGCAAAAGAATGTTACACAGAAAATGAAGAGTATAAGAATATGAGAGACAGGTGAAATTGATTTATTAAATGAGGACAGGACCATGGGAAGAGTGGACTTTTTTTACCCTGTAGTTTCTTATGTCTCACTTGAATAACCTATTTTTAAGATAATTATGTACAGTCATGGAAATGGTAACAGCTGCATTTTGGCATGCAAATTACTAGCTCTACTCAGGCCATATAAGCATGAATTGATAAGAAATTTGAGAGAGGAGTGTCAACTGCTTCTGCCTGGAAGACCTAATGAGCATTATGAAAATTAGTGCAAATATGATGACTGAGCACGACTGCAAAGTGTCAAAGGTTCTGAATTCAAAGGAATCTAGAATTTTAGATAATATTCCTAAAATAGCACAGTTTACGCATCTACAGGGAACATGATAAAGTTAGATATTCCAATTTCTCAAAATTGGTTATATTTCCTTTAAGTTTCATTTACTGGGTTTATCATGATCCCAATTTGAAACAGCTGCAAATGCTGTATAATTAGGTCAGAATGTTTTGTTGTCAGGATTCTCAGTTGCTTACACTGGCTTATGTAAAGGTCATTATGAGAAAAGGGATCTGAAGAGCAAAGAAATTCCAGCTGGTTAGCTATTATTTTAATTATGCAATGGAATCAGCTATTTCCCTACCAATATTTAAAGTTTCTTATGGAAAATTTATTCAGAGATTCTGTGAATAATTTTTTTGTATTCTCTTCATTGCATGTCTCAAATTCATATTTATCAATCTTTCTGTATGTTTCAAACTTCCTATCACATTATTTCATCCATGCTTTCTCTCAACAATATTTATTGTGAGCTATGATATACCTGGCAGTACATATTATCCCTGTTCTCAAGGACCGTAGGATCTATTTTGAGAGATAAAATTTACAGTAATTATAAAGCACAGTATAAACCCCTCTGAGCATATAATTCTAATTCACATTTTTTATACTTCTTAAAAGCTCAGTGTTTAGAATCATTGAAAAATCAGCCTTTTCTGTTATCTTCTCTTTTTTTTCCTCTCCTGTAATACTCAGATTGCATTTTCTTGTAATCATCAAAAAAAGACAAAGATAAAAAGCGAAACTCAGGATTTCCCTTTTTCAAGTTTACTAAGCTTTGGAGTGTTGCTTTGTGAATTTCAGTAAAATTTAGAAGTTAAATATAACTTGGTTATATGCACCAGCAGTTAAGGTATAGCAGTGTTTAAGGTTCTTTTAAAAAAGCCTGGAGAAGTTGGTATATCCTATAAATCAATTCAGTAAACAGTTAATTGGCACAAAAGTTGACTCTGGGGCTTACAATGTAGATAATTACTGTTTTGGGAGTAGAAGGCAAGCAGAAGGTGCCTTTTGTATTTTTTCAAAGAGGCCTGAGCCCAGCATTCTTTATTGTCCAACTCACATGTTTTGAGTCCTTGTAATGGTAGGACTTAGTGGGAGCACACTGAAATAATGAGGTTAAATAACCAGCATATAACCATGAGTTTAGGAAAGTAGTAAACTAACGACCTGTTCTTAGACTTTTATTATCCTTCCTATTTCCCCCCATCTAAATTAGTCAAAATAGTTTCATAATTTATTCATTGTCCACCTCATCATTATTTGAGTTTTCATGAATTCCATTCCTATTCTCTTCTGCTAACCAATTTTTTAATAACCTTTGTGATCTGGCTCAAGTTTCATCTTCTCCATGAAGCAACCAGCAGTGGTTCTATTTTATTCTTGTCTGTTTTAACTTCTTGCTGATACCCAGAAGTTTATGTCTGTAATTCCCTGTCTTTTCAGCAAAGAACATAGGCACACAAAATCACTTAAAAATCAACTTTTTCTGAAGCTCTGTGTTGGTTTGCAGAAATTTTGTTTAATTGTTTAATTCCTATATAAATACAAATCCATATATATGCCAGTATAGATGGTAATTCTTTATAATGAAATAATTCCTATAAAATAATATATATTTGCTTTAATGGTAACATATTTCACATATTTCAATGGTATCTATAAGTAAAAATTTGACTATTAGTCACAGGGATATGAAGTATAGCATAGAAAATATGGTCAATAATATTATAATAACTATGTGTGGTGCCAGGTGGGTACTTGAAATATCAGGGGGATACTTTGTAAAGTATATGGCTGTCTAACTATTATGATATTCACCTGAAATTAATATAAAACAATATTAAATATAAATTATAATTGAAAAAAGGAAGAGTTGTGCAATGTGATAGATGAGTATTTGTTTAAGAGAGATGCAAGCTCTTTAGGCATGCCCATGGAACAAGGACATCAATCTTGGCCTGGAAAGAATTTATACATAATAAAACATACATGTGAACTCTTACTTATCCCTCAAGACCCAGGTCATTATTTGCTCATCCAAAAAAAAACCAAAACATCTTTAGATCTTGACTACAATTCCAAGGAATAATCACTAGATTCTTGTTTTGCCATTCTGTCTTCTACACAGCTTTATTACAGAACAAAATATATGTACTGAAATTATTTATTCTTTGTCCACACAATGAAACTCTGAGATTAGAAACCATAACTTTATTTTCTTCATACATATTTTTTAAATAAAAAAATTAGAAAAAAATTAAAGAGCACTGAATTATGTATTTTACATATGGAGATATTTCCCCCTGACTTTATTAAAATATACATACCAGAATATAAAAATATCTGAGGTTTAAAAACTACAAATGGAGTTAAAAGTATTCATATGATTTAAAAATTATTAGATAATGCTTCTATGCATTATATTTCCCTTTTAAGTTGGTAAAGATAATGTGAAGGGATTTATTGGTAAATAAAAATAGAAAAAAAATAGGAGTGGGGATTCTATTTTTTTTTTATCTGGGCTGTGGGTGTAATTAATCTCCATGGAGGTGGACACTGTAGTAAATGCTTTAGATCACAAGCACTTATTTTTCATGTCTGTTGATTTTATTTTCAGATCTGCTTCTTCACAGATTGTTTAGAAATATATGGCTATGTGGGGGAGGATAGAACATCATGGCTATAACACTAAGCACAGGCATATACATTCAGAGACCTGACAAAACACACAATATGCAGAAGCAGCTGGAGAGTTATTTTTTTCTGATAGCAAGTTAGAATACAGGAGGATGAGCAAAATAGGCAATTGTATTATACTGACAAAAGGAGAGCGACTCATGCAAGTAATTAACTGCGAGTAGGTCTGAGACTGACATGTGTGATTGTATTTTAGCTCCATTGGCAGTGAACAGTTTTAAAATTAAAGTAATTAGATGCACAAAAATGTTAAGTTGGATAGCACCACAAAAAGGTATTTTCATACTTTAAGAAGTGTGTTCTACTTTAACAAATTCTGTTTGGAGAAATGGAGTAAAAGGTGATATTTAATTTGATATGCCAGTTTGACATAGTTTGTTTTTTATGGGCTACTCAGTTTGTGAGGGGTGCAAATTAGCTCATTAGTGCATCCAGAGGAAGTTCAGCAAAGTAATTATTTTCTGAACTTTAATCACTTACATCTTCTATTAGCAGTTTTGATGAAAGATTTGGCAAAAAAAATTATTCAAGGGTTTGGGCCATTTAAAGCTAACTAATAATGTTAGTAATGCATTTTTATAATTTTTATTACCTTAAATTCCCATTAACTACCCCCAAATTTGGACTTTACTTAAGCTGTAAATTATATGAATCAAGCATTTATCTAATGTGGATTTTTTAAATCTGCATTTAAAAAAAAACCTGAGGATATGTTTTTGTTTTTGTTTTTTTTAGTGAGAAGAAGGACGAGAAAGAGGGAGAAACATCAGTGTGGGAGAGAAACATTGATTGGTTGCCTCCCAGAAGCCTCCAGCCAGGGATTGAATGCACAGCCGAGGTAATTGCCCTGACTGGGAATCAAACCCACTACCCTTTGGTGCATGGAATGACACTCCAATCAACGGAGCCACCTTGAGAGGACCAATGTGGATTTTTATATTAAGCTGGGAACTGGCTCCCACAGCCTCAGTGTTTTTGCTGTACCCACAAATGGAGTAACACAATGCAGGTACCATTTAGATGCCGTGGGGTTCAGAAATATTAATCAATTTCTGCCAACCTTGAAGGTATTTTGGGTCTTGCAAATAAAAAATATGCAACATATAAAAGTTGAGAAAAATTCTACCCTCTTCTGTTGAACCAGAAATATAGAAACATTAATGAAGAAAAGAGGATCCAAGGTTATTTACTCTAAATTTTCATTGCCTCCATTCCAATAGCCAATTGAAGGATAAAATTTCAAGGACTGTGGACTAACTAGGGTAATAAATACCAGCATACCTAGGAAATAGTGCGGGTTCAGTTCCAGACCAACGCCAAAAGCAAATATCACAATAAAGCGAGTCACATGATTTTTTTTGGCTTCCCAGTGCATACAAAGGGGATGTTTGCACTCTTCTATAGTCTGTTATATGTGAAATGGAATTATGTCTAAAAACACTACATATATATGTAAATATATATATAAACTTTATTGCTAAAACATGCTAACCATTTTAATAAATTGCCATATCCATCCCAGTCTTCAGCAAGTCAAAATCTTTTTGCTGGTGGAGGGTCTTGCCTTGATGTTGATGGCACTGACTGATCAGGATGATAGTTGCTGAAGGTTGGAGTGATGGTGACAATTTCTTAAAATAAGACAACAATGAATTTTGTCACATCAATTGAATTTTCCTTTCACTAATGCTTTTTCTGTGGAATGTAGTGATGGCGTTTGCTAGCATTTTACCCACAGTAGAACTTTCGAAATTGGAGTCAATCCTTTCAAATTCTGCTGCTGCTTTATCAACTAAAGTTTATGTAATAATCTAAATAATTTGTTGTCATTTCACCATTCTTCATAGCATCTTTGCCTAGAGTACATTCTGTTACAAGAAGCCACTTTCTTTGCTCATCCATGAGGAGCAACTCCTCACCTGTTAACCTTTTATCCTGAGTTTGAGCAATTTAGTCACAACCTCAGGCTCTCTTTCTAATTCTAATTCTCTGGCTATTTCCACCACATCTGCAGTAATTCCCACAGCTCAAGTCTTGAACCCCTCAAAATCATCCATCTGAGGAATAATAGCCTTACAAAATGTGTCTCTTAAATAATAAGACTTGAAAATCAAAATTACTCCTTGATCCAGGTGCTGCAGAATGGATGGAATGCTAGTAGACATTAAAACATCATTCCCCTTATATGTTGCCATCAGAGCTCTTGGATAACCAGGTTCATTATATTATTTTAAAATGAATCTTTTATTCTGATCAATAGGTCTCGACAACGGACTTCAAATATTCAGGAAAACATGTTGTAAACAGAGGTGCTGTCATTCAGGAGCTGCTGTTACGTTTATAGAGCATAGGTAGATAGATTTAGCATAATTCCTAAGGGCCTAGGATTTCAGAATGGTAAATGAACGTTGACTTTAACTTAAAGACACCAGCTCCATTAGCCACTAATAAGAGAGTCAAGCCAGGCATTGAGTTCTCCTCTGTTTATGACAGTATCATATGGCATCTTCTTCTAGTATAAGGTTGCTCATCTACTTTGAAAATAGGTTATTGATTGTAAACATTTTCATCCAGTGTCTTAGCTAGATCTTCTGGATAACTTGCTGTAGCTTCTACATCAGTACTTGCCGCTTTACCCTACTCTTTTATGTTCTGTCTGGAGTGCTTTCTTTAGACTTCATGAATCAACCTCTGCTTCAAACTTTTCTTTTCCACCTCCCTAATCTCTCTCAGACTTTAAAGAATTAAAGAGAATTAGGGCCTCACTCTGGATTAGGCATTGGTTTAAGGAAATATTGTGTATGGTTTTGTCTTCTATCCAGACCACTAAAACTTCTCCATTTCAGCAATAAGGATGCTTCACTTTCTTATCATTTGTTTGTTCACTAGAATATCAGTTTTAATTTCCATCAAGAATATTTCCTTTGCATTCACAACGTGGCTCTCTGGTGCAAGAGGCCTCACTTTCTGTCTATCTCAGCTTTTGACAAGACTTCCTCACTAAACTTAACCATTTCTTGCTTTTGATTTATAGTGGGAGACACATGGCCCTTCCTTTATTTGAAGACTTAGAGGACATTGTAGAATTATTAATTTCAATATTATTGTGTCTCAGGAAATAGGGAAGGGCAAGGAGAGAAGAGAAATGAGAGTATGGCAGGTCAGTGAAGTAGTCAGAACATACACAAGAGTTAGTAATTTTGTTGTGCTATGTGGGTGTGGGTTTTTGTTTTTGTTTTTGTTTTTGTTATAATGCTCCTATAATATCAGAGTCAAAGCACTCTGTACCTATACTGTGAAACTCACAGGTTATTTTTAAAATCTATTTTCCCTATCAGTGGGGTCTCAGTTCTAAGCAGAGATCTCCAATTAGCCTTTCTTTATTATCATTCTATAGCATTTTCCTCTGTTTCATCTATTTGTATCCTCTTAAAATGTATGCTTTGGAAATCTGAGGATGTATCAAAGTTTATAGTGGCTCCAGTGGAAAGAGGACGTATGACCTTTATTCACTTAAGGACAGGTAGCCGCGTTGTTTCTATAACTGAATAGTTTTATGTCTTGGCAAATTCACTCAGCCTCTTTAAACCACAGTCTTCTCATAAGCAAAATATCAATGATAACACTTCACTCTTACTATAGTTTTAATCTTTGAATGATAAAAGTATTTATAAAAAAATAGTAAGGTAACTCTTCTACCCTGATACACAGTGGATATTAGTTACTTTCCCTCACTTGGACTACTGGTCTACATCTTCTTCTCAAAATTCCTATCCTTTGCCTCTCTCCTTCCATTAGTATCTTCCAATAGTCACTTTCATATCATCCCTACTCATTTGGTTTCTAGCGGTGAAGTATACCCTGAGGTTTTGACTTTCTTGGTCTTTCTGTAGCCCATAAGAATATTTTAATTCCTTTCTGGAGATAGTTTACTTGTCTACAAATGAATGTCTCTGACTAAACATCATCTTTCTCTGGTTACTTTACTCCTATTCAAAATCAGATAGCATATTTTATATTTGAACTTATAGCTCATTGTTTATGGTCTGCAAAGGATAATTGCTTAATAAATTAAGTAGCAACATATGTAAAGTTATTGAGATAACTGTTTTTTTAATTGGATATATGTGGAGTAAAATCATGAATCTCCCACTCAGTGAGGTGCTGCATTTATTAACATGACATTTTAACCTTTAAACTGGGCACAGGGATACTTGTTTTATAGCATTTAAAAATTATGTATGATACTAGAGGCCCGGTGCACAAAAATTTGTGCACTCGGGGGGAAGGGGGGTCCCTCAGCCTGGGCTGTGCACTCTCGCAGTCTGGGACCCCTCGGGAGATAATGCCCTGCTGGCTTAGGCCTGCTATCGGATGGCAGAGGGCAGGCCCAGTCCTTAAGTGCAGCCCCTGGTTGGGCTCAGAGTAGGGCTGATTGGGGAATTGGGGCGTTGCCCCCTGTCATGCACAGAGCAGGTCGGATCCGGGGGTTGCGATGCCACCCCCAGTCACGCTCAGGGTAGGGCCGATTGGGGGGTTGGGGCACCACCCCCTGTCACACTCAAGGCAAGGTAGATGGGGAGGTTGCTGCGCCAACCCCTGTCATGCACAGAGCAGGGCCAATCCGGGGGTTGGGGCGCCGCCCCCTGTCACAGAGCAGGGCGGATCAGGGGGTTGGGGCGCCACCACTCTCACACTCAGGGCTGGGCCAATGGGAAGGTTATGGCTCTACCCTGTCACACACAGAGCAGGGCCCGTGGGGAGGCAGGGTGGGG
>NW_006296965.1:426571-427107 GCF_000327345.1 Myotis davidii | reverse complement strand
TTTCTTTTTTTAATTCTGGGCCAGCTTTAGCTCTGAGGCTCCAGCTCTTAGGCCTCCTCTGCTGAAAGTAGGTATCTGGTTTGTTTCAGTTCTATTATAGAAACAATGTATACCTTCAGCTCTGATTCTAGCTCTGAGATCCCAGTTCTATGAAAGCTGGTTTCTGGGGTTTTTTTTTAGCTTCTATATTTGTTACAATGTTTAAACTGCAGGCTGAGAGGCCTGCAAGGCAGGCAGGGAACGTTGCAGTCCTCCGTCACTGAAGTAAGCAAGCCTCATGTTCAGTTTAAGCTGCCTGGCTGCCGGCCGCCAACTTGGCCGGCAGTTAATTTGCATATCTCCCTGATTAGCCAATGGGAAGGGTAGCGGTCGTATGCCAATTACCATGTTTCTCTTTTATTAGATAGGATGTATAGAACCTACTGTAGCACAGTTTTGGGTACATTCTGAAGTAGTGCCATCAGTGGTTTTTGGAAGCCGTAAGTTCACGTAGAATATGGTTAAAAAGCAAGACAGAACAAACTGTTCTCTCTTCT
>NW_006296965.1:419721-426200 GCF_000327345.1 Myotis davidii | reverse complement strand
CCCTCTGATCGCCTGATTGGCCCCTTGCCCAGGCCTGATGCCTCCGCCAGAGGTGTCAGGCTTGGACAGGGGACCCCCATCTCCCCCCATCACTGGCTCTGACCCCCCTCCCAGGCCTGATGCCTCTGGCCCAGGCATCATGCCTGGGCAGGGGACCCCCCTCTCCCTCTGATCACTTGCTCCACCCCCCGCCCAAGCCTGACGCCTCTGACCCAGGCTTTAGGCCTGGGCAAGGGGACCCTCATATCCCCCGAATCCCCAGCTCCCCCCACCACCCAGGCCTGATGCCTCGGCCAGAGGAGTTGACCCTCATCACCCTCCAATCACCAATCACCGGATGGGCCCCTTGACCAGGCCTGAGGCCTCCGGCAGAGGTGTCAGGCCTGGGCAGGGGACCCCCAGTTCCCCGCGGTTTCAGTGTCCACCCCTGCCCAGGCCTAACGCCTCTGGCCTAGGCATCCGGCCCGGGCAGTGGGGACCCACAGCTGCAGCGGCCCTGCGGTCGTGGGCCTAGCTTTAGGCCCAGGCAAGGGACCCCTAGCTACTGGGACTGCCAGCTTCGACCGTGCCCAGCTCCCATCGCTGGCTCCACCCCTACTTCCTGCTATCACTGGCCAGGGCGGAAAAGGCACCTGATTCTCCAATCATGGCTGGGGGGAGGGCCTTTGCCCTGCCTCCCAGCTCTTAGCTCCCCCCTGGGTTTCCGATCACTGTCAGTGGCAGGGGGCTTCTTCCTGCTTTTCTCTTAGCCTCCCTGCATTGTGCCTACATATGCAAATTAACCGCCATCTTGTTGACAGTTAACTGCCAATCTTAGCTGGCAGTTAATTTGCATATAGCCCTGATTAGCCAATGAAAAGGGTAGCGTTGTATGCCAATTACCATTTTTCTCTTTTATTAGTGTAGATGGTTACTGGAAGCTTCCATTCACAATACATAGACGTGCATAATCTTAACATGAAAAATGTAGAATGCAACATCTTTTCTCCAATTCACATCCTCATCATGATTTCTCTTTTTAATACTGGATACTTTACCAAGTAATAAAAACTTTGAAGTAATCTCTGACTTCCTCTTCTCCATGTTCCTCAATGAAAAGACATCAGTTCCACTCATTCATTCATTCAATGGAATGGGTCTAGGGAGTGACTACCATTACATGTACTGCTTCCACTGTTAGATAATAAAACTTTCATAGTATGGTGGGCAAGCTAATATATTTGATTTAAACTAGGATTTTTTAGTTTTGCTTTTTTTTTTTAAATATATTTTATTGATTTTTTACAGAGAGGAAGGGAGAGAGACGGAGAGAGATAGAGTTAGAAACATCGATGAGAGAGAAACATCGATCAGCTGCCTCCTGCACACCCACCACTGGGGATGTGCCCGCAACCCAGGCACATGCCCTTGACCGGAATCGAACCTGGGACCTTTCAGTCCGCAAGCCGACGCTCTATCCACTGAGCCAAACCGGTTTCGGCTAGGTTTTGCTTTATATTTAATCCTGCTGAGCATTCTTAGTTTTAAGGCAGTTGACCATAACAAAAAGTTTATGGAGTATGTTTTGGCCCTAAATTTTGCAGAACTCAGAATTAACCAAGTAGTGTTGAGTACTAAGCAATTTATTAGGTTAAACTATTTCAAGAAGGAATAATTCAAATTGGAGACTTACGTTGAGGTCAAAACTTGGCTCAAATAAACTACTCTGTTTTACACACACAGAGAAATTGGTATAATAATTTTGTTGCTTGTTTTTGAATATCTACCAAGCTAAAAGCTAAAAATTAATATGCTTCACTTGAGATAATGTTTGAACTCATGATACTTGAGGAAAAAATAGTAAAAAAAAATTTATTTCTTAATATTTTAAATTTAATCTTGGCAGGCAGCCACTGAATTAGTGCCTGAAATAGTTCTTCACATATTATGATTTGGAAAATTAGCTTTTAACAGAGGGAAAAGATTGTAACATTATTTGCTAATCAAAATTTTTCATTAATATCTTGAATCTATTCACTGACTTCTCAATAATATGTGGAAATATATTAGAAAGAGAGGAAGGGGGAGGGGGAGAGAGAGAAAAACATTGGCCAGTTGCCTCCTGTACACAGCATGCCTGGCGATTGAACTCACAATCTGGATATGAGCCCTGGCCTGGAATTGAACCTGTGGCCCTTCAGTGCATGGAATGACACTCCAAACAATTGAGCCACACCAAGGGAAGAAAATATCATATTTTTATCAAAGAAAATATGATGAGAATAGATGAATAAAGTCTCTGGTGTGACATGCCTTTCTCTATGCCTTAACCACATGAGAATTTGATAAAGTTCTGAATAGATCTACATTCTTCGTCCTGATAATTTTTATTCTTCAAAGTCTCAAAATAATCCTGATGAAATTAAGGAAACATTGTTTTCCTTTAATTCCCTTAACTCTTTCATTGTCACAGACAGCTTTCCATAGTCAGTTTGTTCTCCAGCAAGACACAATATTTTTGCATAAAGATCACATCTTTCTGAATATATGTGTCCCAGTTTTTCTTGTGAAGCTTATTTTCAACTTATCTGGTGCATTTAATTAGGAATATTTATATAACCTAATGCAGCCTTGAAAAATGTTTTCAAATATAGTTCACTATCAACATCATATTAAATTATAGGATTCATGGAGTTCCAAACCTAGTTATTTAGATATTTTTCTCTATATGTCCACCAATGTTTTCTTTTCCTGCTATTGCCCACATCTCTGAAAAGACATCTTGTGAGCCTACAGCACACACTAGTCAGCACTATGTGCTACCACCTGTTTCAGTCCATTTATTTTGATCCCATGTGTTTGAACAAATGCTATTGATGTTAAATGTTTAGCAAATCAACCAGGTCATCAAGGGCTATATTTTCCTCTTCTTAATCTAAGAGGATGCTTTTCACCACCATGTTCATTGCTATGACTTAAAAACATCTCATAGTGTAACACTTAGTGTCTATGCCATAGTAACACTTGTCTCTTCTACTTTTTTTCACTTCTTCTCACATCATCATAAATCTTCAACGAAAGGTGTCAAGCTGAACAGTTCCTCTTTGCTCAACAGGTTGCCTAACACATAGCTCTTTTACCCTTAAAATGACTCTATGTTTTCTCAGGTTAATATTCCAGCAAGGTACACAAAGCTTTTCATGTATATGTCTCACCTCTCAATTCCAAAGCAATCTGACTAGCATTGCTTTCAGTTTCATAGACTTGTCAATCTCTCTCTTTTTCTACTTGACCTTTGCTCATGCTATTCCTTTGACTGAGGTAGTTTCATTAGTAAGCTCCTCACCTATTTTTAGAACTGTCATTTTATGACACTAAGCCCATTTTCTAAAAGTACCGTATATCACCTGCTCTTTAATACTGATATTCATTAAAATTAATTTGGCTTAGAGAATTTTGTGACAGCCCATAAAATAATTGGAAACAAATGAGATGTTTTAAATCTAGAATTTTATATGCTGGAAAAATAAAATAAGGTTAATCCTTGCCAAGAAAAATGTATTTTCTGTGAAGAAGCAAATCTTGTGTATAAATAGAAAAGTATTGCTGAATATACCTTTTATTGTACCCTAATACCAGAAAGGAAGAATTCTACACTTAGAAATAACCATGCTCTATTTTCACCTCTACAATTTACCACATCTGTGACCTTGGAGAAAATGTATATTGTCTAAAGCAATTGTTACTGATAGTTTAACTTATTTAACAAAAAAACTTAACACAATTCTAGGCACATATAATTACTCAATAAATGTTAAAGATAATTTGCTGTCATATTTAACCTCAAATTAAATGTCCTTACCACACTATCCAATCCACTGTGTGCATGTCCTTTTTATCAACTCTACTGTAAGGTACTTAGTAAGCTAAAACTTTGGTTTGTTAAACTATAACATTTGTCTTTCTCCATTTATTTCTCCTAATTACCAACTCCGTGCTTTCCACAGAGTGAATACACAATTAATATTGCTTGCATCATTATAAAATGAATGTTTATGTGGGTATTTTGTTAAAGATAAACCTAATGTTTTACCATAGTTTAAATTCTTACAAGGCCCACACATTTTATAAAAATATTAACAGATATGCATTTTACTGCTATTTTCTTTCATATAATTAGGGCTATTTTTAGACTAAGTTATAAAAGTCAGATAAGGTTAGAGCTACATCTTACATGTGATTTAATTCAAAAGATATTGTGGATTTTTTTTTTATAAATCTAAATCCACAGGGAAAAAAAACATTTATTATTATGTAGGGAAGACTAGGCCATCTAAAATTTTTTGGGATAATTACAAAAATGTTTGCTGTATCTTTTCTATGACCATCTGTTTGCAGAGTACACTAGACCTCTGCCTAGCACATTTTTACAACATATACATGGAGGATACTTACCTCTTTCAAAAGAACCCGTTTATGTAATAGACACCAGGAAAGGATAAAAAGCCACAGGAATGTCAGAAAGGGAGACTAGCTATTGAAACTGAGTATCATGAATTCAGTGCTTGTCAAAGGTAGAAATTATTAGAGTTCAAAATGATGTATTTTGTTAGCATTTCAAGTACTGAGAATAATACATGGAATAATAAGCAATAATAATACAAGTAATAATGATATTTTTCTGCAAGTCCTCTATAATTTTTGCTTAAAATTAAGTGTGATACCAAAAAACATAGACAGTTGCATTGTTCAATTCTTCTTTTAATATCTACTTAAAAACCATTTGCATCTGTTTTTCTGTTAGCATTCAGAATGCTCCATAAAATTCAATTATGACTTTAGACTTTATAGGGAACTATCAAAATGTCTTTAGTTAATTCAGCTGATGTTTCAATGCAGTAAAAATCCACAAATGGAGTCACCAATTACTGAAACTATTGCATGCTGCTTATAATGGTATTTTGTACATGCTTTTTATAAACCAGAGTCATTTTTCCTATATATTCACTTTTAAAATTTTAAGGTACACTTTAATTTCAATGTTAGGTAGAACTCTGCATTTTCATGGACAGGTATAATTTCTAGTTATTGTTTTTTCTTTAATTATAATCCAAGGCTTTGTATCTTGTCCATTTTTAGAAAAGCATCCTTTCATTACATTTTAAAAAAAAAAACAGCTCGCCGAAACTGGTTTGGCTCAGTGGATAGAGCGTCGGCCTGTGGACTGAAAGGTCCCAGGTTCGATTCCGGTGAAGGGCATGTACCTGGGTTGCGGGCACATCCCCAGTGGGAAATGTGCAGGAGGCAGCTGATCGATGTCTCTCTCTCATTGATGTTTCTAACTCTCTATCTCTCTCTCTTCCTCTCTGTAAAATATCAATAAAATATATTTAAAAAAAAAACAGCTCACTGATAGAATTAGTAATGATTATGAACTTAGATTATTAATTTCTTAAAGCACTTATAATTATTCACTAGTGGATTCAAAGAGTAATTGGGCATATTTAATCATGTAAAATTATATTTCTTTTAAGTCCTTCCAAATGGAACATTAATGACTATTGGATCATGAGTAAGTAAGTAGAGAATAAAAGTGTGAAGGTGGCAAGGGAATCATACTACAAAAAAAAAAAAGGAGGAAAAACAAATAAAAGCTGAACTGGGAAGTTTCACTTCAAAAGTCAATTGAACTTTGAAAGAGTAAGAAGCTAGACTTTATTTTAAAAACAGCAGACAACCTAACAATTATATTACCTATAAAAAGGAAAGATTCAGCATCAGAGACTCAACACATTTTTAGACATATTTGTTTTCTCTTTTGAAGTTAGTATGCAAATGTTTTTATCTTGCATCAGAAGGACTTAAGCATGTTGCCAGTGTCCTGACTCTATCAAATGGATGAATGAATGGGAAATCTGAGAGGGAGAAAAGACTTGATAACATTTAGTGAGGAAGAAGAAACAGATATCTCAGAACCAAATTCACATGTTGG
Organism: Myotis davidii; assembly: GCF_000327345.1. Classification (NCBI taxonomy): domain Eukaryota; kingdom Metazoa; phylum Chordata; class Mammalia; order Chiroptera; family Vespertilionidae; genus Myotis; species Myotis davidii. Next base: position 420,229 of record NW_006296965.1, on the reverse strand, counting down.
CTACTTTCATTAGCATGAATATCATATGCTTATGAAATTGGATTTATACTATAAAATTATTATTGGATTTTATATACAACTTAAAATATACATACAACTTAAAGAATAGCATAGAGTTTTTCTGACCACGTGGAGTGAAATTTAAATATCAGATGCAAAGTAAAAGAAAAGTCAACTAGAGTCTGAATCCATTATGACCAGGCCCCTCCCTGTTAGGAAAAGTCTCCTTTATTTAATCACTAGTAGCCCGGTGCATGAAATTCATGCACATTAATAGGGAATTAATTAGAGGAAATATTTTAATATTGCTATTTGCCCTTTCTCTATAATCTACACTAATAAAAGAGAAACATGATAATTGGCGTATGACCGCTACCCTTCCCATTGGCTAATCAGTGAGATATGCAAATTAACTGGCAGCCAAGATGGCAGCCAGCAGCCAGGCAGCTTGAAACTAACATGAGGCTTGCTTGCTTCAGTGACGGAGGACTCCAACGTTCCCCGCCTG
>NW_006296965.1:417867-419272 GCF_000327345.1 Myotis davidii | reverse complement strand
CCCAGCACTGGGATCAGCAGCGCTAAGAGGCCTCCCGGCACCGGGATCAGTATGACAGGGGGCAGCGCCCAAACCCCTGATCAGCCCTGCTCTGTGTGTGACAGGGGGTGGGGCCACAACCTCCCTATCTGCCCTGCTCTTTTCGTGACGGGGGCAGCGCCTCAACCCCCCCGGCCCCCACCGGCCCTGCTCTGTGTGTGACAGGGTAGAGCCATAACCTCCCCTTTGGCCCTGCCCTGAGTGTGAGAGTGGCGGGGCCCCAACCACCTGATCGGCCCTGCTCTGTGGGTGTTAGAGGGTGGCGCCCCCCCCCAGGCCCTGCTTTGTGTGTGATGGGGTAGAGTCATAACCTCCCCATCTTCCCTGCCCTGAGTGTGACAGGGGCCGGTGCCCCAACTCCCCTATCGGCCCTGCTCTGTGCATGACAGGGGAAGGTGCCCCAACTCCCCAATCGGCCCTGCTCTGAGCCCGACCAGGGGCTGCACCTAGGGATTGGGCCTGCCCTCTGCCACCCGGGAGCAGGCCTAAGCCAGCAGGTCATTATCTCCCGGGGGGGCCCAGACTGCGAGAGGGCACAGGCCGGTCTGAGGGACCCCCCCTTCCCCCGAGTGCCCAAATTTTTGTGCACCGGGCCTCTAGTAGAAGTATAAAAGATGAAAGGAAATTAGTAAAATGTATATTAAAATAATATATAAATTTATTAATAAATAAACAGTAACAAAAGGATTTAACAACAAAGGCATGATATAAAAATGACAAAAACATGATATGAAAACAACAAAAACATGATATAAAAACAACAGTGATGCAAACAATGACTGATAAAGTGATTCAACTTATTCTAATATCTGCCTGTACACCACATTAAGAGTGAAAACACTTTCAGAGTGCTCAACTAATTTCCCTTGTGATGAAGTATTTAGAACTTTAATTGTAACGTCGCAAACTCTTCAAACTTGAGAGAAAGCAACATATAACTGACCATGTGCAGGAATGAGTTCAGGTAGGAATATTCCTACTCTGTCTAGAGTTTGTCCTTGTGATTTATTAATAGTCATCTCAAATGCTGGCATCAACAAGAAACTGTCTTTGAATTAATTTGTATGGGAGGCCAGTGTCATATAGGGGAACAAATCAATTCTTGGAATCAAAACAACCTCTTCCTCTGCAGATCCTGTTAATAGTTCCGCTTCGATAATGTTAGGTCGTAATCTTTTGATAATGAATCTGGTACTATTACAAAGACCCCATTTACTATTAAGATTTCTCAATAGCTTGATGATTGCACCACTTTCAATTTTAATTTATGACATAGCATTCCTGAAGGAGTAATACTGTTAAGAAATTTGATGCAAAATTTTCCTTTTCAGCATCATCTGCTGAATCAATGGAATCAACACTCAAA
>NW_006296965.1:396047-417820 GCF_000327345.1 Myotis davidii | reverse complement strand
GAAACATCCCCAAACATTACAGTACTTTAAACTCATTTGCACTATGGCTGATCGCACAGCATGCAGTCACAATACTGAGGCATTTTCAAAAATCCCCTCTGAGAAGGAGAACTTTCTCAGCAAATGCAACATTCAAATTCATAATTTCTCTTAGTAATCTGTCTATGGCATTTATAGCATGACTGGATGCCATGATGCATTCATCAATAATGAGAAGTTGGGCCTTTTTAGTAGTTTTAGCAACTTCACTGTTTATATCTAGTCTAGAAATTGAAGTTTCATTTAATGGAATTGGTCATTTATATTGGGAATGAAAAGTTCTTTCACTGAGAAGTAAATTTGCATCACTTCCTGTAGATGCTGTGGGTAAAACAGTACCACCACGACCTCCAATATATTGTATTAAAACTTTATTGTGGGGAGCCGCTACAGTGTTTTGGACAGGTTCAAGTCTTGGACTGATGAGAGGGCACAGTCCTCTCATTGCCACGTGCAAGTCCCAGTTTAGAGGGCAGGGCCCTTCCAGCACAATTATAGCCAACAACTATAGTTGTAAGCTATAGTTGTATGGTCCAAACACATGGCCCCAGGTGCCCGAGTGATGTAGGCTTGATAGAGTTCAGGTGCATGGAGTTGAGTAGGATTGAAACCCAGGAGAATGTTGTAAACATCTTAGTCACACCCTTACTTTGCCTTATGGCATCTTCTATAAAATAAAGACACAGCTGTGTCTCTCAGAGAAGCAGTGTCCCACTGAGACTCAGCTTTCATTCTCCTGTCTGTCTTTTCTAAGCCTTTCAGCTGCCCCCACTCAGATTCCCCGGTGGCCGTGCTGGTGCAGCACACTTTATAAAGATATGCCTCCACACTCCAAAGGTGGGTTCCTGCCTCAAACCTGGCTCTTACCGGAAACAGCTCGGGGAAACAGCTCGGGGGAGGATTGCAGCCCTTTCCAAGACAACCCCTGCAGGACTGACTTCCTTCCAGTTGGTCGCGCCTTGGGTTTTTATATAAGTAGATTATTATTTTTAATGGTTAGAGCTGTCAGATATGAAAAAAAAAATATTGATGAGAATAGCCCATGAGTCAGAAAATTGTTTTTTAAATCAATTCCTGACTAATATAAAGAAAATTATATTATGAAACTAGAAATACCTTAATTATAGCCCTGGTAAGTCAGAAGACATTATCTAGGATTTCTTAGTGAAAATCCTTTGCTTATTAATATACTCAAGTAACTAGAAGGGCAGGCTTATTTTGTGACTATCTAGCGCTGAAGTCATAGACTTTTGAATTTTTATATTGTCTTAAAAGGCCGGTTGAAAGGCAATGTGTGAAGCATGATACATTAATCAAATTTCAGTTAAACATGTGCACACTGGTCAAATATTCTAGTAAGAAACCGAATGTTAAAGTTACCCCAGAGACCAGGTATGAGAATGCATCTTTGCATAACTTTTCACTGCTTTCTTCGTGTGTCCATTTATCTATATATGCTTTTCCCATCTTTCTGACAATGGATTCCAGTGAATACATTATCTTAGGCTATTCAAGGTTTATCATTAATAACATTCTTAGGCCTTAAGGCTTTCAGAATTTTCCAAAGATCACAATGTGACAATCGAGTTATGTGAAGATTCAAACTTCGTATGTGCTAGTGGGAATGCCGTAGAGAAAAATGTTCTTCTTTATCCCTAACAATAATCAACAATTAGCACCTTTTAAGTTCTTAGGTACCTTTCTCAATGGTGCTCTGCACATGCCTAGTTAATTGATCATGTATGTTTTAAGATAAATATGAAAAGACCGGATGGAAAACAGGAAACAAACACAAAGTCATTACTCTGATTTATACAGGCTAAAGGAGCTGGCCCTCACTACCTTTCCATATCTGTTTCTCTTATTCTTTCTGCTTGAACCACACTTGTCCCTATGAGTGTGTGTGTTTGTGTGTGTGTGTGTGTGTGGGGGGGGGGGGTATGTGATTTGCTGAGAAAGCCAGGCATGGTTCCAAGTCAGATTCTTTGTGACAGTTTTTTCTTCATTCTCTGATAATCATCTTTTAGAGTTCTTCATGGTTCACTCTCTCACTTCATTATATCTGCACAAAAACATTACATCATGATGGAGGCCTTTGGCCATCCTATATAAAATTGTAATAGCTTTAGCCCCAAATTCAATAGATGCCTTTCTACAATATATTTTCTCCTTAGAACTTAATATCACAGGGTTGGGCAAAAGTCGTTTTATAGTTGTTCGTATGGAAAATAATACAATAATTATAAACTAATAATACAAGAATAAACTCTGTTTCAAATATTCAAAATTATAAACTTAATTTTTCCCCAACCTGTATATGTCATATAGAAAAATTATGTGATTATTGACTATTTTATGAAGTCTTTGTTCAAATCTTTTGTCCTTCTTTATACTTTTTATAACTACGCATTTTAATCATTTTTTTTAATTTTTCAATTTTAGTTGACATACAATATTACATTAATTTTAGGTATAACCCCAAAGATTAGACATTATATAACTCAGTAAGTGATTATGCCAATACATCTCATACCCATGCACCACCATACATAGTTTTACAATATTATTGGCTATATTCCATTTGCTATACTTTACATCCCCATGACTATTCTGTAACTAACAATTTGTACATCTTAATCCCTTCACCTTTTTCCCAACACCCCTCCCATCTGGCAACCATCAAAATGTTTTCTGTATCTATGAGTCTGTTTCTGTTCTGCTTGCTCATTTATTATTTTTTGTGGGTTTTTTTGTTTTTGTTTTTTTTTAATAATATATTTTTATTGATTTTTTACAGAGAGGAAGGGAGATAGATAGAGAATTAGAAACATCGATGAGAGAGAAACATCGATCAGCTGCCTCCTGCACATCTCCTACTGGGGATGTGCCCGCAACCCTGGTACATGCCCTTGACCAGAATCGAACCTGGGACCTTTCAGTCCGCAGGCCGACACTCTATCCACTGAGCCAAACCGGTTTCGGCTCATTTATTATTTTTTGGATTCAAATATTGATAGCTATGTATTTATTTCCATTTATTATTCATGTTTTCGCATTTTTTTCCTTTTTCTTCTTCTTCTTAAAAAGACACTTTGCCTAGCCAGTTTGGCTCAGTGGATAGAGCATCAGCCTGCAGACTGAAAGGTCCCGTGTTTGATTCCGGTCAAGGGCATGTACCTTGGTTGCAGACACATCCCCACCAGGTGTTCAGGAGGCAGATGTTTCTAGCTCTCTATCTCTCTCCCTTCCTCTCTGTAAAAAATCAATAAAATATATATTTTTTAAAAAGACACTTTTAACATTTCATACAATACTGGTTTGTTGTTGATGAACTCCTTTAGTTTATTTTTGAATGGGAAGCTCTTTATATGTTTCTTATTCTAAACTAGAGGCCCAGTGCATGAAATTCATGCATGGGTGGGGGGTCCCTCAGCTAGGCCTTCACCCTCTCACAATCTGGGACCCCTTGGCAGTCGGACATCTCTCTCACAACCCGGGACTGCTGGCTCCTAACTGCTCACTTGCCTGCCTGCCTGATTGTCCTTAATCACTCTGTCTGCCTGTCTTATCACCCCTAATCACTTGCCTGCCTGCCTCATCACCCCTAACCCCTTTGCCTGACTGCCTAATCACCCCTAACCACCTCTGCCTTGCCCCCCCACTGCTGCAACTTTGTCCGGAAGGACATCCAGAATGATGTTCAGAAGGTTGTTCAGCTGTCTGGTCTAATTAGCGTATTACGCTTTTATTATTATAGATGGTAGCTTTGCTGGGTAGAGTAATCTTTACTGAAGGTCCTTACTTTTCATCATTTTGAATATTTCTTGTCAATCTCTTTGGGCCTGCAAAAATTCTTTTGATAAATCAGCTGACAGTCAATTGGATGCTTTCTTGTTGGTAACTAGATGCTTTTTTCTTGCTGCTTTTAAGATTCTCTCTTTGTCTTTCACCTTTGGCATTTTAATTTTTGTGTATCTTGGTGTGGGCCTCTGAGTTCCTCTTGTTTGGGACTCATTGCACTTCCTGGACATGCAAGTCTATTTCTGTCACACATGGGTGTGGAACCAGCTCATTCCACATCTCTGCCTCACCCACCAGTCTTGATGTGGCCTCTCTTCTTTTTTATCCTTAGTTGTAGCATTTTTGTTCAGCTATATTTTAAGGAGTTCCGAATGATGGTCATTCTGTAGTTTAGTTTTATTTTTGATGTGGTTGTTTGAGGATGTGAGTACTGACCACAATTATCTAGCCATCATCATGACCCCATTCATATTATGTTTTAATTATCTTATTAACTCAAAAGTACTCTCAGTTATAAGCTACAATATATCATATGTAATACTTTGTAAAAATGCTGCCAATCAATATCATGTCAATGATAAAATGTGTATTATGGTTTCAGAGACATTAAAACATACATTAAATTAAGAATGAGGATCATTGAAATGGAGTATTTATCATGTTTTTCTGTTGTTTTTTTCTCAGTAGAATGAAGTTTAATAAGTGCAACATTTTTAAATGCCTTCTCCACTGCTACCTACATTTATAGTAGTTATTATTTCTGTGACATAATAATAGAAGATACTAAATGAATATTTTTGACAATAAATACTTGAATAGATTTTAGTAGCTTTTTAAAATTAAAAATGTTTTTGTTGAATGAGAGAGAGGGGGGGGGCATCTATGAGTGATAACTATAGATTGGCTGCCTCCTTGGCTGGGAATCAAATCAGTGACCTTTAAATGCATGGAACAATGCTCTACCAACTGAGTCACGCCAGCCAGGGCAGATTTTATTAGTTTACTATTTAATTATTCTGTCATCTCAATGACTAAAGTTGTTATATACTTCTCCATAGCTTTTATCTTATCTTTCTTATGCAATAACAGAAAAGCACATAAGTAACCAAAAAGTAGGTAGTTATTACATTGTATTAAAATGAGGAACCTTACTTGACTTTATAGAAATGGTGTGTGTGTGTGTGTGTGTGTGTGTGTGTGTGTGTGTGTGTTTATGCATGTGATGATTTTTAAAAGCATGAGTCTTTTGTGATTAATTAGGGTTAAATTTGTGAGTGACAAATTGGTGTAATTTTTAAAAAATAGAAGTGTGATGGGAAGTTCTTGAGCTATTGTAATGCTTTATGGTGTGCAGGTCACAGGTTTCTTCTAACTTGCTGCCTTACCCTGGATGACCTCCAGTCCCAAGATTAATTTAAAGTCTGAGAGGACACAACCAACTCTACCAATTTGTTCTTCAGAAGCAGGAGGTAGAAATGCAAAAGAGAAGGATATAGTCCCTGCCACTTAAAAGGCACTACCTGAAAATTGCATGCACCTTTTCTTCTTACATCTTCTTGGCTAATGATGTCACATGACCATACATAGTTCTAAGAGATGATGCAAAATTTCAAATCATTGGTCTGGATAGTCAATACTCTATTATTTAGATAGAAATTAATTTTATGGAATTGTTAGCATAACCCATACTTAAGAGTTTATGAATATCCTTCTTACCATATTTAAAATATAGTGTAACTCCCCACAAAAGACATCCCAGGGTCCTATTCAATTTCTTCTTTCATAGGCCAAGTTTTTTCAGGGATGTAAAGAATATAGTTTCTCATATTCGAATCCCCTATAAACTATATCACAGTTTAAAATCTTCTGAATACTCCTATTCCTCCTAATGTGGTCTAACAAATGCAATGAAATAAAAATGGATGTGGAAAATACACAGCAGTGACATCTACAGGGCAAGAATTAAAAAGGCTTCCTTCCATTTCCTATAGGTTCTGTCATCTGAGCTTGACAATGCTGAGTTCCACCCACGTGATGGAGTCTCTTGTTTCCTGCTTTCCTGTGATAGAGCCTGCTATTTCTCTATGGTGTAAGAAATTACAGGCATGCCGAAACCGGTTTGGCTCAGTGGATGGAGCGTCGGCCTGCGGACTGAAAGGTCCCAGCTTTGATTCTGGTCAAGGGCATGTACCTGGGTTGCGGGCACATCCCCAGTAGGAGATGTGCAGGAGGCAGCTGATCGATGTTTCTAGCTCTCTATCTATCTCCCTTCCTCTCTGTAAAAAATCAATAAAATATATTTAAAAAAGAGAAATTACAGGCTTTACCGGAAGAAATTTGTGGTTTTGACAATACAGTTTCCTTCAGGCTTTCAGTCATTTTTCTGCTAGGACCCTCTTTGTGTAAAAATTGGAACCAAAGCCGAAACCGGTTTGGCTCAGTGGATAGAGCGTCAGCCTGCGGAGAAATCAATAAAATATATTTTTAAAAAATTGGAACCAAAGATTATCTATAATAATAAAAGTGTAATATGCTAATTAGACTGGACATCCTTCCGAATTACCTTCCAGATGAAGCCAGGGCTGTGAGGGAAACCCAGGTCTCAGGTGCCAGAGGAAGCCAGTGCCAGCAGCCGGGGGAAGGAAGGCCTACTCTTGCACAAATTTTGTGCATCAAGCCTCCAGTATATACAAATGTGAGCTTAAATTACTTTTATTTTTCACCCTCTTGCTTATTGTAAACTACATGTGTGGAAAAGGAGCCACCTTAGTTTGGTATTTGCTACAGGGAATAAAATGTATTTGAAATAGGCTTGAAAGATTGTTTTATCACACTGAAGTCTATGTTTGAGAGCCACCATTAGTAATGTTTTGCATATGGAGTACCAATATATGTGTTCCTTCAGTCCTCTGAGGCCCCACATTATTGGACTTTCAATCAACGACAATTACTCAGTGCAGGTCTATAATACTTTCCTAAGCAAAGTAGCAGTCTTTTCCAACTCTTCTTTTTGGTTGGTAAGTTCTACACTCACTCTCACTCTCTGTTAAGCATGTAGAAATCACTAATGAATGTCTACATTTTGAAAATTTTATATTCTCTAGTGCCATAGACTCCTTTAGCTTAGGTTCTGTTATTTTTAGAACTATAATCCAGAACTATAAACCAAACTCTGCATTAGTTAAATATGCATAACGACTGGACCATTAGCATATTAGCTGGCACATTGCTCTGGAGATGGGGTGGAAGCAGGGAGGCGCCCAGAGGAGGCGGGACCATCCTGTGCTGGGGAGGGCAGGGGTGAGAGCCCATAGCGCCCCCCTCACCAGTCCTTTGCCACCCACTGCTCTCACTCAGAGCACCCCGCTGCTCACCTGCCAGGGGAAGGAGCACAGTGCAGCCGGCGGGAGGTTTCCACACTCTCCTCAGGCTCCATGATGGGGTGGGGCTGCCGTGTTGCTACCTTGCTCCAAAGATTGGGTGTAAACTGGGAGGCGCCCGGAGAAGGCGGGACCAGCCCAAGGCGGATGGAGAGACTGAGGACAGGGCTTGAAGCGGCCAGAGAAGGTTAGAGGGGCTGGGAGGTTGGACCAGGCGCACGGGAGCTCTGCATGGAGAGGTTTGGGTGTCCAGGCAGGGCGGCAGGGGTGGGTGGGCTGTGCGATTTTGCACGCTGGGCTCCTAGTTGAAACATAAAATTCCAATTGATAGTCCCGGATTCCCCAGAGGGTTGTTGGTATCTGAGGGTGTATCAAAGGACAGTTGAGAAGATGTCCCATATCTGGTGCAATACTGCCTACATTCTTGCTTTACCATTTACTATGCACAAACTAGGACATATAACTCCATCTCTATGTGTTTTTTTTACAACTATACAATTGAAATAATATTAAATGCCATAAGGTTGTGAATATTAAGCAACTTAATGCATATTATGAACTCAGAACACTTCCAGGTATACAGTAAATTATATACATGTTAGCTTGTGATTAGTTAGCTTTTGCTATGCAAAAACCACCCAAAAACTACTAGTGTTTGAAAATATCAACCATATATGTTGCTCACAATTTTTTCATATTAGCAATTTTGACTGGATTGGGATGAGTGTGGCTGGCCTCTAAGTGGGACTTGCTCATGAGTTTGGTCAGCTAGCAGGTCCACCGGGGCTGACTTGTGTGTCATAAACTCATCTGAGGGAGCTGGGATGACTTGGCCTGCTATTGATGTGCTCTCTCCCCTGCAGTGATCTAGCCCGGGCTTCTTCACATGGCAGTGGAGGCATGGGTACGGAGAGTAACAACGGGCAAGTTCTTGTGTCCAGACTTTTCTCTATTCTATGATTGCAACATGTTTGTTACTGTCACACTGGTCAAAGGGAAAAGCAAGGCCATCCTATAGCAAGGAATGGAGAAAGAACCTATCTCTCTCTTTTATTTTTCTTAATCCTCACCCAAGAATATTGTTTCCATTAATTTTTAGACAGAATGGAAAGGAGAGAGGAAGTGGAGAGAGAGAGAGAGAGAGAGAGAGAGAGAGAGAGAGAGAGATCTATTGGTTGCTTTTTGCTCACGCCCCAACTGGGGCCTTGGATCAAACCTGCAAACCAAGGAATGCGCTCTTGACTGAGAATCAAACCCCTAACCCTTTGGTTTGTGGGCCAATGTTCTAACCACTGAGCAAAATCAGCCAGTGCACAACTCTATATCTTCTGGGAGCAATTGTAAAGTCATATTGCAAGAGGAGGAGTACTTTTATAGCAATTATTTTCAATTAGCTACCACTGTGATTATTATTGCTGTTGTATTGAACTCTACCATGAATTACCTCATCCCCAAATGAATGTTATAGTCCAATTCCAAACGTCAAAGTTTGCATTCTAAAATATGAAGCAAAATATCAATTTTTAAAAGGACACATGCAGAAATACCTCTGTGGTAGGCAGAATAATGGCCCGAAACAATATCACTAGAAACTGAATTTATCTCTATATATAAAGGCCTAAGTGACAGCCTGGTGATCAGACGACCAGATGGCTGGCCAGTAGCTATGATGTGCACTGGCAACCAGGGGACAGACTCAATGCAGGAGCTGCCCCCTGGTGGACAGTGCACTCCCACAGCCAAACTCTTGCGGCCAGACAACCTCCTTGGTCCCTTCCCCCAGTCATCTAGCCCCAATGGGAACTGGGTGAGATGTCCCAATTAGCCCTGATCACAGGCCAGACCGAGGGACCCCACCCATGCATGAATTCATGCACCGAGACTCTAGTTGTTTTATAACAAGGGAGAATTAAGGTCACAACAGAATTTAGGTTGCTAATCAGCTGACCTTGATTTTAGGAATTTATTCTGATTATCTATACGGGTCCAATGTAATCACAAAGTTCCCTGCAAGTGAAAAAAAAGGAGGCAGGAGAGAGAGAGAGAGAGAGAGAGAGAGAGAGAGAGAGAGAGATTTGAAGATAGTACACTGCTGGCTTTTAAGATGAATAAAGGTGTCATGAGCCAAGGAATGCTGAGGAATAAGACAATAGGGTGGTGAAGGCCTGGGGGTGGGAACAGACTAGAATAGGTCAATGGGAGAAAAGGGGGGACATATGTAATACTTTCAACAATACAGATACAAAAAAAGGAAAGGAGACACATTTTCTCCCAGAGCTCCTAGAAGGAACATGGCCCTGTTGATACTTTGATTTTAACCCAGTTGAACCCCATTTTAGACTTCTGACCACGAGAACTGCAAAATAATGAGTTTATGTTTGAAGCCAGTAAGATTGTGGTAGTTTGTTGCAACATCATCAGTTCAATACTCCAATTCTGCTTAACTTAGTAGTATTGCCATCTACAACTATAGGGAAAGTTAGAAAGTATAAGATTTTTTCTCAGGAAGGCCACGCATTTAGCCAGTTTGAGAAGTTTTATCTCTGTGGAAGAGAGAAAATATATGTGGGACAATCAGTAATCTCTGCCACAATGAACTTTCTAATCTCATCAATACACAGCTCATGCAATTATTAAGCATTTTATTTTATTTTTTGTTAATCCTCACCCCAAAATTTTTTATTTATTTATGTTTTAGAGAGAGTGGAAGGGAGGGGGAGAGAGGGAGAGAAACATTGATGTGAGGCACATCAATTGTTTGCCTCCCACTCACACTCCTACTGGGATTGAACCTGCAACCCAGGTATGTGCTCTTGACCAGGAATTGAACCCATTACCCTTCTTGGCAGGGGCTGACATTATAACCACTGAGCAACACCAGTCAGGGCTATTAAGTATTCCAATAAGTGAGAACCTGATTACCAGTATAAAATAAGGTATAAAGAATAGTCTACAAACCTATTCAGCTAATACAAATGTATACAAAAAATAAACGTATATCCCAAGGTTTTAAATAAGTTTATATATGTGAAAGTCACAGCAGCACTTGGTATATAATAAGCATTATATAATTTCTAGCTATTATAATTTTTGTTGTTGTTATTATGACCCTGAAAATAATAACACCTAATCTGCTTCCATCAGTTAAACTGTTTTTATTATTGGGGAATTTAGTTCCCATACACTTTAAATTAGGAGTAAACAGTATTTCTGAAGCTAATATTTAAACCATGACTTTTATTCCTCCTTAGAAAGTACAGAATCCAAGCACATATTACACTCCACTTGCTCTAATGGCCTTGATTTTATCAAGCTTTATCTTTGCAGGTATTGATAATCTTTATAGCAAATTAAACATTGTTTCTGTAATGCTAATTGGTAATAGTCAAGGATAAGTAATGTATATGGTCAGAGCAAGTGGGGAAACAAAATGTATAATCAAAGGCAAATTAAATAAAGGAATACTATGAACATTAATGGTAAAGTATCTATCAAACTTATTTTAGGAAACTCGGAATGAAGTATTCTAGTATTTGCATATGTCTACTCTATATTAAACTCCATTCAGAAAAACAAATTGCATTTTATGAGTACCTATTATGTTTCTAATATTGTGCTAGTAAAAGCACTACCTGTAATAAAGAATAATAAATAAAGAATATTCACTACGTCTGTAGTTCTTGTAATGGATACTTACCCAAAATAAAATATCATGGTTAGTATTTCAATTATAATTCTATTATAATTGCTGTTGTTCTGATTTTACAGATGCAATAATTTAAGGCTCAGAAAAGATAATTTGCACACTCACACAACTATTCACACGTCAAACTAGAATTAGTACCAAAACATTTCTGAATCCATGCTCTTTTATTCATGCTTATGAAAAATATTTTTGTTAGCCTCTGAGGAAACTTAAGGATATTTTCTAAGCCTTCACCTTCTTGCCCTTCCCTACTTTTTTATTTTATTTTTCTTTATTGATTAAGGTATTACATATGTGTTCTTATCACCCCATTGCCTCCCTAGCCCCCCACTCATGCCCTCACCCCCCTGTTGTCTGTATCCATTGGTTAGGCTTATATGCATGCATACAAGTCCTTTGATTGATCTCACCCCCTTACCCCTACCCTCTCCTTCCTTTGCTTCCCTACTTTTATTTCCAAGCCCAAGGAGGATAAACAACTAGATTTTTAAATTTGAAAGCTATTTTTTTCCCCTCTAATCCTCTCACTGTGTGGCATCATGAAATAAATAAAAAGATCAGTCATTTGGGTGTATGCTTCATTTTTTATAACAGCTTTAAGAGATGGAATTCATCTACCATAAAATTCACACTTTTAGAATTTTTAACATATTTACAGACTTGTCAACCATCACGATTATTTAATTTTAAATATTTTTATTAGCTGAATAAGAAATTCCATACCGATTAGCAGCTACTCCTTTCCATCCCATTACCTCCCTCTAGCAACCACTAATCTACTTTCTGTCTCTAGATTTTCGTATACTGGACTTTAAGTATAAATGGAATCATATAATATGTGACCTTTTGTGACTGGCTTCTTCCATAATATTTTCATGTTCATCCACATTATAGCATATATCAGTGTTTAATTTTTATTGCTGATTAATATTCCAATTTATGGATATAATATCTTTTCTTATCCACTTAGCAGTTGATAAAAATTTGGATTGTTCTCACTCTTTTTTAAAATTTTTATTGAATTTATTGGGGTGACAGGGTTTAACAAAATTATATAGGTTTCAAGTGTACAATCCTATAATACATCTGTATATTGTATTGCATGTTTGTCACCCAAAGTCAAGTCTCATTCCAAAACCATATATCCCTCTTTACCTTCTTCTACCTTCCCCTACACTCCTTTTCCTCAGGTAATCACCATACTATTGACTATATCTCTGAGGTTTTTTCTGTTTGCTAGTTTGTTTTTTTCTTAATTGGTTCACGTTTCCACCCAGTCTTTAACTGAATAACGCTGCTCTGATATTCATGCACAAGCTCTTGTGCTCATGTCTCTCTTTTTTCTAGGATATTTACCTATGAGAGAAACTTATATTTACATAATATATGTTTGTTTTTTTAAAATATATTTTTATTGATTTCAGAGATGAAGGGAGAGGGAGAGAGAGATAGAAACATCAATGATGAGAGTATCATCAATTGGCTGCCTCCTGCACACTCCCACTGGGGATCGAGCCCGCAACTCTGGCATGTGCCCTGACTGGGAATTGAACTGTGACCTCCTCGTTCATAGGTCATTGCTCAATCACTCAGCCATACCAGCCAAGGCAATGATAATTATATGCTTAATCTTTTGATCAACTGTATGGAAAATTTTAGCTTCTCACTATTAATGTTTGAGGATTACAATTTCCCCACATACTTATCAACATTTGTCATCCTCTATCTTTTTTATTATAGCTGTTCTAATGTTTGTGAGCTGATACCTGATTGTGGCTTTGGTTTACATTTTCAGAAAGAACAACGATGTTAAGCAACTTTCAAGTGCCTATAGGTTATTCAGACATCATTTTTTTGGAGAAATGAAGATTTGAATTCCGTCCCTGTTTTTTAATTGGAATGTTTATTTCTTTATTGCTAGGTAGTAGGCATCAATAGATATAAAAGCCTAAGCGGTCATTATGACCGAACAACTGGAATGACCAGAACAACTGGTCACTATGATGTGCACTGACCACCAGGGGGCACACGCTCAGTGCAGGAGCTGCCCATGGTGGTCAGTGCACTCATACAAACAACCTCCCCTGGCCGGCCAACCTCCCGCAGTCCATCCCCCTGGCTGGCAGACCCCGATCACTTGATTGGGGCCAGGCCCCGGGCGGGGATGGGAAACCAAGGGTGTTTGGTGGTAGATGAGGCCCCTTTCCCAGGGGGGCTGAGGGTTGGCACCCTCCTCAGGGCCAACAGACAACCTCCCATGCCCCATCCCTCTCCCTGGCCAGCAGGCCCTGATTGACTTGCTGCCCTTTTGCCATGGTGGTGGTGTCGGCATCCTGCGTCCGTTCCTTCCATGCTCAGCCCAGCCCAGCCCAGCCCAGGGACTGTCGCTTCCTCTCCCAACCCCACCATGGCCTTCGGGTCCCACTTGGCCTAGTTCTGATCGCTAGCCAGGCCTAGGGACCCTACCCATGCACCAATTTCATGCACCAGGCCTCTAGTTGTTTATCTATCTATATCTATATCTATATCTATATCTATATCTATCTATATCTATATCTATATCTATATCATCTATACCTATCATCTATATCTATATCTGTATCTATATCTATATCTATATTTATATCTATATCTATATCTATCTATCTATCTATATCTATCTACCTATCAGCCCAGTGGCCAGAATGGCGGAACGACCAGAATGACTGGTGGCAGTGATGCCCACTGCAGCAGCCAACCAGCCTGATCCAGGCCCCTATTGGCCCCCAACACTCTGATCATGGGTGGGGCAGGCCAGCCAACTGCCTATGCCCCCCCCCCTGCTGTGCATGAATTTGTGCACTGGGCCTCTAGTTCTGGATATAATTCCCTTATAAGATATGCTATTTGCTCCTATTTTATGGATTGTCTTTTCGTCATTGAAATTTTTTAAAAAGCTGTTAATTCACAGCAAACTAGTCGGAAGGCATGGAGATTCTCCATGTACCTTGGCATTTGGACAAATGTAAAATGAAATGTATCCATTATTATGGTATCATGTAGAGTATTTTCACTGTCCTAAAGTCCTCTGTCCTCTGTCTATTCATTCCTTAACCACCTCCAACCTGGCAACCACTAGTTTTTTTTTTCCTTCCTTCATAGATTAAACTTCTCCAGAGTGTAATAGGTTGGAATCTTGTTATGTAGCCTTTTCAAATTGACTTCTTCACCTAGAAATATGCATTTAAGGTTCCTCAATGTCTTTTCATGGCTAGATGGCTGCAGGATCACTCAATCCTTGAACCTGCACATACTTCTTATTCCTGTTCACAGTACCAATTGGCAGGAATTCAGTTACTTTATCCTGCTCCACTGCACCAACTGTGGGGTCCAAGCCCTTCTTCCAGGGGCTTCTTTTTGACAAAGAAGCCATGAGAAGTTGTGGGTGTATAAGAGAATCTTTATTGTAGGAGTCAGTGGCCATGTAGCCATTACTAACAAGGAGCCACTAGACAAAACAGTTCTTCAAAGCAAAGTCCCATTCAGTAGGAAGCCACACAAAGGCTAGGTAACAATATATCTATTCTACAGAGTAGCCTCTAACATAGGAGCTATACAAGAGCCATCCTTAGAGCTACAGCCTCTCTAAGCAGCCATGCCAGACATCATCTGAGCTACCTACTTGCTGGTCAGTACCATACTTTATACTACTTAGACAAAAGAAGCTTTTTGCCAAATAGTGACATCAATCATTTGGGTTATAAACGGGTATGCCTGGGCAGTGTCTGCATCCTTGCACCTGTGTCCATGGACACCCTGATTAAGATTCCCATGCTCAGAGTGGCCTTGGACATCTGGCATACTCTGGATAGGGACTTCATATCTAACTGGCCTTGAGCATCTGGCCTATCTCAATAGAGTCCCCACAATGACTCATTTCTTTTTATCACTGGATAATATGTTATTATCTTGATGGACCACTTGTTTGTCTATTCATTCACCTATTAAAGGACAACTTGGTTGCTTCCAAGTTTTGGAAATAATGAAAACAGTATCTATAAACATAATTATGCAGGTTTGTGTAGAGAAAGAGTGAAATTGCCAGATCCTATGGAAAGAGAATCTTTAGTTTTTTTAGAAATTGTAAAACTGTCTTCAGAGTGGCTCTGCCATTTTTCATTTCCACTAGCAATATATGAGAGTTCTAATTGTTCCACGTGCTTGCCAGCATTTGGTGTTGTCCAATCTAATAAATGTGTAGTGGTACTTCATTGTTGTTTTAGTTCGTATTTCCTGATGGCATATGATATGGAGCATCTTTTCATGTGCTTATTTGCCATCTGTATATCTTTTTTAGGTAAGGTGTTTTTTAAGGTATCCCTATTTATAGTCAGGTTGTTTGTGTTTTTATTTTTGAATTTAAGAGTTATTTGTATATTTTGCATAATATAGACCTTTATAAAATTAGTGTTTGCAAATACTTTCTCCTAGTCAGTGTCTTGTCTTTCTGTTCTCTTGATAATGTCTTTCACAAAGAAGAATATTTAATTTTAATGAAGTCCAGAATATCAATTATTTTTTTCATTGATCATACCTTTGATGTTGTATCTAAAATGTCACCCCCATGCCCAAGTCATCTAAGTTTTCTTCCATTTTATCTTCTAGACGTTTTAGTTTTGCATTTTATGTTTAAATCTATGATCCATTTGAGTTATTTATTGTGAAGGGTGGAAGGTCTGTATTTATTAATTTTTTGCTTATGTATGTTACAGTATCATTTATTGAATAGACTATTTTTGTTCCATTGTATTATCTAGGCTTCTTTGTCAAAAATCAGTTGACTATTTGTATGGAATCATATTTATGTGCTCTCTATTCTGTCCCATTGTATAATCTTTTGCCAAACCATGGTGTTTCAATTATTGTAGCTTTACAGTAAGCCTTGAAATCAGATGATGTCAGTAATCTGACATTCTCTATCAATTTTGTGTTGGCTATTCTGGATTTTTTGCCTTTCCAAAAAACCTATCTAATAATAGACAAACATGTTAATTGACCATACCTTCACTACGCCTCCCATTGGCTAATCAGCAAGATATACAAATTAACACAACCAAGATGGCGCCTGGCAGCCATGCAGCTGAAGCGAGCAGGAGGCTTGCTTGCTCCAGTCATGGAGGAAGCCAAGGTTCCTTGCCTGCCGCGGCCCGGCTCTGAGCTCCAAAAGCAACAAAGTTTCAATCATAGAAGCTAAGCAAACCCCAGATACCTGCTTTCAACCAGCCATGGCCACAGAGCTGGAGCCATCAGGAGCCCAGCTCTCAGCTCCAGTGACAGAAATAAAGTTTCAATTATAGAAGGTAAATAAATACCAGGGGGAAAAAAAGAAGAATAAAAAGAGAGGCTGGGAGCTTCAGTTGCCGGCCAGCCTGAAAACAGCCCTCAGTCCCTCACCCAGGCTGGCCAGGCACCAGCAGCACTAAGGATGTCCGACGACAGCTTAGATCTGCTCCTTGCTGACAAGTGGACATCCTCCAAGTGCTGCTGGGTTTCCAGAGGGATTTCTGATTGCCAGATTAGGCCCATTCCCCCTGGGAGCGGGCCTAAGCCAGCAGGTGGTCATCCCCTGAGGGGTCCCAGACTGCAAGAGGGCATAGGTCAAGCTAAAGGAATCCCCCCAGTACACCAATTTTTGTG
Organism: Myotis davidii; assembly: GCF_000327345.1. Classification (NCBI taxonomy): domain Eukaryota; kingdom Metazoa; phylum Chordata; class Mammalia; order Chiroptera; family Vespertilionidae; genus Myotis; species Myotis davidii. The sequence goes on along the minus strand of NW_006296965.1, from coordinate 401,218 downwards.
CACCTGGCCTTAGTACTTTATAATCAGTTTATTAATATAATATTTAATATAAATCCCATAATATAACTTTATAATAATTTTATTAATATAGCTTTTATATTAATCCCATAATATAACTTTCTGGGATTTTGATTGGGATTGTATTAAATCTATAAATCAAGTTGGCACCAATATTTATTTATTTTTGTCAATTTTTAAAAATTTTTACATGGTTGGCAATATCATCTGTAAATAATTATATTTCTTCCTTGCCTCTCTGTATATTTTATTCCATTTTCTTATCTTACTTCCATACATTGACATCCTTGTACAATGATGAAAAGGAGTAGTAAGGGGACATCCTTGCCTTGTATCTGATCTTAGTGGAAAAGCTTAAAGTTTTTTACATTAATCATAATGTTAAGTATAGGTTTTTAACAGATATTATTTATCAGATGTATGAAGTTTCCATTTATTCTTAGTTTACTGATAATTTTTATCATAGGTAGATGTTAGATGTTGTCATATTCCTTTTCTTTATCTATTGATATAATTATATGATACATTTTAGCCTGTTATGTGATGAATAATTGATATTTTTTATATATATATTTTTAAATTTTCTAACTATAGTTGTAATTGGTTTTTTAATGTTGCCAGCCTTGTATACCTGGGATAAACCTCAATTGGTTATGATGTAAAATTCTTTTTATACAATGCTGAATTCAGTTTGCTAATATTGAGGATTTTTATATGTGTGTTCATGAGAAATACTGGTGGATAATTTTCCTGTAGTAGTGTCTTTGTTTGGTTTTGATAAGGTAATGTTGACCTCATAGAATAATTTAGGAATTACTTTTTCTGCTTTTATTTTCTGAAAGATATTTTAAAGTATTTGTATAATTTCTCCCTTAAATGTTTGGTAGAATTCACAAGTGAACCCAGCTGCTTTCTGTTTTGTAATTATTGTTTCAATTTCTTTAATAGATATGGGCCTATTCAGATTGTTTAATTCTTCTTTATGAGTTTTGGCAAAGTGTGTATTTAAAAGAATTGGTGTATTTCCTCTTAGGTTATCAAGTTTGTGGCCATGGAATTTTTCACAGTATTTCTTTATTATCAACATAATGTCCATAGATCTGTAGTGATGTCCCTCTTTAATTTCTGATATTAGTGTGTCCTCTTTTTCTTTATTTTTTTCTATTTTTTTTTAGAAAAACAGCTCTTGAATATATATATTCTCTATTGATTTATTGCTATAAATTTTATTTACTTCTGCTCTCATTTTTATTACATATTTTTTACTTTGCAACACAACATTCTCTTTATTATATTTCTCAGCTGTAGTTCTTCCATTCAGAAATTGAGGAGAATCTTTCCATTAAAGTTATTCCCTCCTGCATTTACAGCTTAGGCAGTGCGTGAAAAAGGCTTAATTCTTACAAGCTGTTAAGAAATTAAATTTTTGTTTATACATAATTTTGAGTGTTTATAAAGCACCCATAATTATAGCTTACATGTATGTGACTTCAGAAAATGAAATTACACTTTTAACACATTATTTTTATTCTGTGAAAAATCCTCCATACATGTACATAATCAAAATATAATCTTTTATTGCTTGGAATTTTTTTAAATTTGTGAATGTATTGGAGTGACATTGACTAATAGGATCATATGTTTCTTTTTCTCCACATCCTTGCCAATGCTTGCTATATTTTGACTTTTGATAATGGCCATTCTAACAGGTGTGAGGTGATATCTCACTGCAGGTTTGATTTATAATTCCATAGTGATTAGTGATGTGGATTATCTGCTTTGGGAAAATGTTTATTCAGGTTCTTTGTCATATTTTAAATTGGCTTATTTGTTGTTGGTTTTTTGTTATTGTTGTTATTAAGATGTATGATTTTCTTTCATATTTTAGATATTAACCCCTTTTAGATAATTTGCAAATATTTTCTCCCATTCCATAGGTAGTATTTTATCTTGTTTATCATTTATTTTGTTGTTCAGAAGTTTTTTTAATTTTATATAATTTTACTCATTGATGTTTGCTTTTGTTGTCTGTACTATTGATGTAGTACAAAATATTATCACCAAGACTAATGAAAGTAGATTCCCCTTATGTTTTCTTCTTGGAGTTTTACAGTTTAGGGTCTTACATTTCAATATTTAATCTGAGTTGATTTTGTGAAATAAAAGTCCAATTTAATTTTTTACATGTGGATATCCAGTTTTTCCAATACCACTTATCCCAGGAGATTATCTTTCCATTGAGTATTTCCTTGTCAAATTATAGTTGACCATATATGTGAGGGTTTATTTCTGGGCTCTAAATTGTGTTTCATTGGTTTACGTGTCTGTTTTTATGCCAGTACCATATTGTTTTCATTACTATAGATTTATAGTATCATTAGAAATCAGGAGGTTGGATGCCTCTAGCTTTGTGTTGTTTTGTTATTTTAATATTGCTTTGTCTGTGCAAAGGCTTTGTGGTTCCAAACTAATTTTAATTTTTTTTTCTATTTTTGTTAAAAATGTAGCTGGAATGTGATAGGGATTGCATTAAATGTATAGATGATGTTGAGTAGTATGTTCATTACACTTTAACAATATTAACCTAATGATCCATGAATATGCAATATCTTTTCGTTTATTTGTATATTCCTCAGATTTTTTTATTAATGTCTTACAGTTTTAATATATAGACTTTCACTTCGTTGGTTAAATTTATTTCTATCGTCAATGGGATTAAAATATTTTTTCAGATGATTTGTTGGCTACGTAACCCTGAAACTTTCCTGAATTTGTTTATTACTTCTAATGTTTTTGGGTGGATTCATTAAGATATTCTGTATATTAAATTATATAATCTTCCAGCAGAAGTTATTTTGCTTATTTTTCAATTTAAGTATCATTTATATATGTATTAATTATCTATCTATCCACTTATTTAGTTATCTATTTATTTTTCCTGATTGCTCTGGCTAAGATTTCCAGAACTACATTGATTAGGAATGACTGGAGTGGCACCGTTGTCTTGTTCCTGATCTTAGACACAAAGTTTGCAGCATCTCACTATTGAGTATGATGCTGGTTGTGGGTTTGTCATTGATAGTCTTCATTACATTAAGGCACATTCCTTCTGTACTAACTTTGTAGAGAATTTTTATTATGAAAAGATACTGAATTGTGTCAAATGCTTTTTCTGCACCTATTGAGGTTATCATATGATTTTTATATTTAATTCTATTAATATGATGTATCACATTGATTTGCATATGCTAAACATTCTTGCATCCCAGGGATGAATCCTACTTGAATGTGCTGCTGATCTCAGTTTGTCAATGTTTCTTTTATATCTGTATTTGTCGGATATTGGCCTTTACTTTTCTTTTCTTATAGTGGCCTTATCTGGTTTTGGTATCAGATTAATGTTGGGCTCTTAGAGTTAGTTCAGAGTGTTCCTTTTTATTCAAAGTTTGGGAAGAATTGGCATTAATTTTTCCCAAAAATGTTTTGTAAAATTCACCAGTGAAAACATCTGGTCCTGGGCTTTTTTTGTGGGGAATTTTTATTATTATTATTATTTGAGTATGCCTTTCTCAATATTCCTCCATTCAAATTTTCCATTTCTTTATGATTCCAGCTTGTTAAGTCATACATTTCTAGGGATTTATTCATTTCTGTGAAAGAAATGGATAAAATCCTAAATAACTTATTTTAACATTTTGTGGAAGCAATTCTAATTGCAACAAATTTTGTTTGTGAGGAAGTATTTATTTCTCCTTAACTTTTTTTTTTCTTCTAAAGGATTAGAGGGCACCCATGGATCTCAAGCCACCCTCACAAGCAAGAGTGGTTGGCAAGTGAAGTGGCTTGATTTGAAGACACTGCTAAGTTAAAGGCAGTCCTCTCCTTCACTTTTGACACACAATTTTCTAAATTACAGAATTCTAGTTAGTTTTTTTTTTTCCTCTCTCTCAATGGTTTAAATATTTTCCTCTTGCTTGCACAGTTTCTGAGGAGACATTAGATATAAACTTTATCTTTGCTCTTTTTTAGATCAGGTGTTTTATTCCTCTTCCTTGTTTCAGGGTTGTTCTATTTTTCCCCTTTCTCTCGTTTGAAAATTATATGCCTAAGTGTAGTTTTTTCTTGACATTTATACTGCTTGGTGCCCTGTGCTTCCTGGATGTGTGGTTTGGTGTCTGTCATTATCTTAGAGGAAATACTTAAATATCACTTTTACAAATATCTTTTCTGTTCCTTTCTGTCTTCTACTTCTGGTCTTCCTGTTATACATATGTTACACCCTTTGTGGGTGTTCCACAATCCTTGAATATTCTGTTTTTTTTGTGTGTGTGCATGTGGATTTTATTGATATATCCTCTAACTTAGAGATTCTTTCCTCAGCTGAGTCTAGTCTATTAAGTTCATGAAAGGCACTTTATTTTTCTGTTTCAGTTTTTTTTTTTCATCCACTAAAGCCCTTAGCATATTAATCATATTTGTTTTAAATTCCTGAGCTTATTTAATTCCAGTATCCTTGTGTGTCTGGTTCTGATGCTTGCTCTGTCTCTTCAAATTGTGCTTTTTCCTTTTGGGTATGCCTTGAAATGCTTTTCTTTATAGCCAGACATGATGTACTAGGTCAGTGATTTTCAACTGGTGTGCCACAAGAATTTAAAACATGTATATAATAGATGACTAGTTAGTCAGGGTCACTGACCTTTTTCCCCTTAGATTATTAAATAAAAAATGACAACAGTCAACACAATAATAACCATCCAGTGTGAATGAATCAAAATTATACTTTTTTTTGGTCATATCGGCAAAAATATATTTATTGGTGTGGTACAGAATTTTAGTAATTAGTTGATGAAATGAAAAAGGTTAAAAATTGCTGGAGTAGATTAATGTTATGACTCTTGGAGCTCATCTTTTATTATTTTTTATTGATTTCAGAGAGGAAGGGAGAAGGAGAGAGAGAGAGAAACATCAATGATGAGAGAGAATCATTGACTGGCTGACTCCTGCATGCCCCTACTGGGGATGGAGCCTGCAACCCGGGCATGTGCCCTTGACTGGAATCGAACCAGGGACCCTTCCGTCCACAAGCTGACGCTCTAGCCACTGAGCCAAACTGGTTTTCCTCCCACAGTGCTGTAGTGCCGTGGAATTGGATT
>NW_006296965.1:394532-395446 GCF_000327345.1 Myotis davidii | reverse complement strand
ATATATATATAATCTTCTTCAGGTTATCTCATGAGAAAAACATACTTTACTTAGAAATAGCCCAACCAAAAAGTAATTTTAAAAACTGAGATGGGGAATCAAATTTTTCCTTAGGTATTATATTAATCACATTATGTTATCTGTGTCTTCTCAACACTGGATATTTTTTTTTCTTAGAAGAAGTGTTATAAGAGTTAAAATTTAGGTAAAGTCTTATGTCATGTTTTGTTTGTAAGTCAATTAAGCTGTAGTTAGATGTAGTTACAAGCCATCCTTAAGGAATTTGTCATAAAGCCACAACCACCAATAAAGTATTATTTTCTCCCCCATGTCTTCCCTAGGCATTTATTTTTATCAGGGACCTTACAAAGCAGGTATAAGGCAGACCCAGCCTCTGGGCTAAAGAGTCCCTGCCCATTAGACTACTAGGGGATTCAATCTATCGGACCTCAATAAGGCTGCCCAGGGTCAGAAAGGGACAGTGTCATATTGACCTGCACCAGAGAAACTCCCAAGAGGCCCAGGATAGACAAACCTAGGGACAAGATTCAACATCAGAGCAAAATTCAGTGAGCTCCACAAAGGTTTTTCAGTGTGTGGGTTTTTTTTTTTTTTTTTTTTTTTTGGTTTGTGTCCTTTGAAGCACAAAATATTTTTAAGTTTGATGAAGCTCTATTTATCTATGCTGTTGTTGCTGAAGCTCTCAGTGTCATAATCTAAGATACTGTGCCCTGCCTCAAAATAATTAAGACTCATTGCTGTGTTTTCCTTTTAAGAGTTTTAAGTTTTAGCTCTTAAAGTTAAGTCTCTGATTCATTCTTGATCCACTTGTGCACACACTATGACATTGGTACACAACTTTAATCTTTTGTATGTGGTCATCTAATTGCTCCAGGACAATTAAAATATATATA
>NW_006296965.1:370855-394081 GCF_000327345.1 Myotis davidii | reverse complement strand
TTTTTTTTCTTAGAAGAAGTGTTATAAGAGTTAAAATTTAGGTAAAGTCTTATGTCATGTTTTGTTTGTAAGTCAATTAAGCTGTAGTTAGATGTAGTTACAAGCCATCCTTAAGGAATTTGTCATAAAGCCACAACCACCAATAAAGTATTATTTTCTCCCCCATGTCTTCCCTAGGCATTTATTTTTATCAGGGACCTTACAACAGCAGGTATACATGGATAGTCAAGGACTATTCCATAACCCTTAGGATATTTTATATTTTTTCACAAAATTCCAATAGCTCTGCCTATATGAAAACATACATTTTTATGTATATAAAGCAAGTGCACATGAAAAGATTATTGACAAAATATACAGCATGATTAAAGAAACAAATAATTGGATAGATTACACTAAGACACTACTTGTATATACAAATAATTGGAATTAGAGAAAGGAAAGATTAGTGTAAACAGGTCATCATAAATATATTTTTCAGAACACTCTTTGTTTGATTCTCCATACTGAGCACAATTTAACTGTCAGGATTTGAGAAAAAAAATCTTTCTAAGGTAAAACAGACCTTCTCTGGATTCCTGGCTCCTCTCCTAAATATTTGAATAATGAGAACGATATTAATCCCTGCACCTCAGTTTCCTCACCAGCAAAATTGAGATGTGATACCTATAGTTTATAAATTCTGTGAGATTTCAATGTAATGATATGTAAAATTGTTAGAAAAATGCCTGATGCAAAGCTGATATATTTAATGTGCTCAACTCAATCACTGCCTCTTTTAAACTCTGTATTCTTGTTTACAGTTTCTCTCCCTCCTCTAAGCTATAGAAACTATTACATCAGGAGACTTGTCTGTTTTGTTCATTTCCATGGCTCAGCAGTTAGAATCATGTCTGGAATTTACTAAGAATACAAAAAATATTTGTTGAGTAAATGGATAAATGATAGTTATCAGTAATAAGCATCATTACTTTTTAATTTAGGTACTATATAATTTGGGATAACACCTGCATATGACCCCCTATTTACTTACTGTGCTTTGTCAGCAAGCGTTAACACTTGCACCTGGATCATTAAAAATAGCATTTATCTTATTTTAAAATTAAAGTGATTAGAATGAGATGATACTATAATTGCATTGACATAAATTTACCATTGTAAAGGTAGTAACAACTCAGTAAGAACAAATGTAATTTAATTATTAAGTCATTAATTTAATTCATTTAATTATATTTATTAAATATAATTTAAATATAATTATTTTTAATAATTACTATGATATTATAGGCTTAATTATTTCCCCCACCTCCCAAAATATATGTTGAAATTCTAAAGCAAAATATTGGGACCTAGTGGAGACTGAAAGCTTAACCATGGGCCAACCATTTACCATGCAAACTGAATTGCTTATAATAAACTGGGTGCTATTCAACACTCCTGCCATAAAATTTGGCATGCACAGCAGCACTCCATCATCAAATGGAAGTTATATATACACTGAGTGGCCAGAGTATTATGACCACCCGATCAGTACTTCGTTGGGCCACCTTTTGCCTTCAATACTGTGGTGATTCTTCTTGGCATTGGCTCCACGAGATGTTGAAAGGTGATGCGAGGAATCTGACCCCATGCCTGATGAATAGCACTGTCCAGTTCTGTGAGATTTCATGGTTGTGGAACCAGCTGCCTGATGGCTCTTTTAACTTCGTCCCCCAAATGCTCAATTGGATTGAGATCTGGTGATTGGGGTGGCCACCTTAGCAAGGTAAAGTCTCCCTCATGTTCTTGAAACCACTCCTGCACAATATGAGCACCATGGCATGGTGCATTGTCTTGTTGGAAGAAGCCATCTCCATTGGGATACGCCATCAACATGATAGGATGAACTTGATCAGCAACGATACTTAAGTATGTTGTGCTATTCAGACATTTATAGTAGCCTGGCCCTCTAGCAACTTCAGCACGAAATTATAGCTAATTTGCCTACAAACGTCAGGTGGTCATGATAATCTGGCCATATATATATTTCAAGGAGGCTCTGAAGATATAGGCAGTTACATAAAGAAGTGGCTCAAAAGCCCGTGGTCTCCACTCCTACCACATCACCTTCTTTCTCCCAGCCCTTAACTATAGACTCATGAAGAGCTATCATCAGTTGACCTAGAAAGAGAAATCTTGAGGCTGGTTTACTGATAATCCTGCAGGATGTACAGGCACCATTTGAAAAGGACAGCTGCACTACAGGCTAGTTCTGGGACTTCCCTGAGGAGAGTGGTAAAGGAAACTTCTTCCTGTGGGCTAAGAGGGTATTGCCAATGTTCTGGTGGCCAAGAGGCGCATCATTAAACCACAGAGAATTATTCTCAGATCTTGACATCAAATGGAATTGTCCTGCTAGGTTTTGTTAGTGCTTAGGGGTCCATGACTCCTTTTTCCTTTCGGTTTTATCCATTTGTAAAAGGAATATCTATCCTATGCCTGTCCTAACATTAGATTTGGAAAGCAGTTTACTTGTCTGGTTTCACAGGTTCACAAACATGCTCAATATGTAGAAGTTAATTCTAAAGTATTCATTAAAATTTGCTCAATGACACTATCAGAGAGATGCAAATTAAAATGACAATTAGGTACCATCTCACACCTGCCAGATGGCTACCATCAATAAACCAAACAAACAAGTGCTTGGAAGGATGTGGAGAAAAAGGAACCCTAAAACACTGCTGCTGGGAATGCAGACTGGTACAGCCACTATGGAAAACAGGTTGGAGTTTTAAAAAATTAAATATGGAACTGCAATTTGAGCCAGTGATCCTACTTCTTAAGAAGCCTGAAATACCAATCAAAAAGAATATATGAACCCCTATGTTCATAGCAGTGTTATTTACAATAGCTAAAATCTAGAAACAGCCCAAGTGCCCATCAGTAGATGAATGGATAAAAAAGCTGTGGTACATATACACAATGGAATACTATGCAGCTGTTAAAAATATGGATACCTGACCCTTTGAGATAGCATGAAGGAACCTGTAGAGCATTATGTTAAGCAAAATAAGCCAGTCAGAGAAAGACAAGTATCACATGATGTCACTTATATGTGGAATCTTATGAACAAAATAAACTGGTGAACAAAAAGAGATCCAGAGATATTTCAGCATGAGACAGACTCACATATTTCATAGGGTAAGGTGGGTAGGGAGCAGGAAGATAGTAACCAATGAATTATATGTATATATGTATATATGTATAGCCCATGGAAAGACAATAATGAGAGGAAGACTTGGGGAGGGGGCAGAAGTGGAGTATAGGGGGTCAATGATGGGATGAGGGGATATTTGTAATACTTTCAACAATAAAGATACTTTTTTTAAAAATTGCATTACAAATTTAATTCATTAGCTCTTAGTCATGCAGAAATAGTTATCCTTTCCTGCTTTGTGATTCTAGAAGGAATAGAATTTTAGAGTTTCCTTCCCCAGACTCTAGTGCAATTAACTTCAGCCAAGACAACTCTGAAATTATGCCCATACCTGATAACTAGAGCTCCAAGGATCCCAGCAGCTTGCCTTTACTTCTGGTCATAGGTCTTTTTTACCTGACTCACTACTGATGATATTGCCTCTAGGTTGAAGCCTGTACATATCTCTCTGATGTTAAACTGACATGAGATTTCTGACTTTGATAATTGCCATCACACTTTATGCCTGTAACTCAGCCAACCTGGACTCAACCATCCTCTATTCCACACTAAAATGAATTATGGGATATAAATTGTATGGCTTATTAAATGTATGCCACTACAAAAAACACTTACTTTATAATTTTTTTCTTTGTCCAGGTTTTATATTCATACAGCTACTCCCATAATAGCAACCTTAAATTTTATTTTAACTATTTTTCTTGATAAATGAAGACAAGTAATATTGCTAAGTTTGTTTGCCTAACTAAAACGATCTTCCTTCTCTGTCTTTTTTAAATCCATCAACCTCCCAAATAACTACAGGCCATATTGACCTCCCTGTCTTAAACCTTACACAATCACTCATTAGTTGTGTCACGTATGCTGAAACTGTATTATCTTCATTTAGCATTACGTGTAATCTTGTACTATTCTCTGAATTTGCTGTTTCAGGGAGGGGAAGTAACTGACATAGTAAGTTTTTGGGAAGAAAGATAAGTAAACAGATAATGTTGATGCTGACTATAAATATTTACCTTAACCTAGTACACTGAGCAATGACTAAGAAACCCAATACATATTAGACATTGAATAAAAATGTGCCCAGCAATACACCCATAAGTCATAAAGAAATGAAGGAATTACAGTATTATATATGATTAAATCCTTAAACTGCATTTGCTTTATCCTCCTTATGACACAGGTTAAAATACATTGTATGTTTTTATGAAAACATGTTCAACTTCACTAGTCATTAGGGAAATGTAAATCAAAACTATAATGAAATACCACCTCACAGCTGTGAAAATGGCTCTTACTGACAAGAAAATAAATGTTGGAGACTTTGTGGAGAAAAAGAAACTACCTGTTACTGCTGGTGGGAATATAAACTGGTGCAACTACTATGGGAAAACATTATGGAGGTTTCTCAGAAAATTAAGCACCCACTCTTCCGGGTATGTATTTAAAAACATTTACTTGCAAAGATGTATATACCCCTATGTTCATTATAGCATTATTCACAGTGAACAAGACATGGAAACAACTGATGTGTCCTTTGATAGATGACTGGATAAATAAGATATGATATATACACACACATACATATGCACTAGAGGCCCAGTGCACAAAAATCTGTGAACTTGGGGGTTCCCTCAAACTGGCCTGGGCCCTCTCACAGTCTGGGACCCCTCGGGGGATGACCACCTGCTGGCTTAGGCCCACTCCCCAGGGGATTGGGCCTAAGCTGATAGTCAGACATCCCTCTGACAGCCCAGGAGCCCTCGGGGGATGTCCACTTGCCAGCGGGGAGCAGTCCTAAGCTGCAGTCAGACATCCTTAGCGCTGCTGAGGAGGCAGGAGAGGCTCCCACCACCACTGCTGTACTGGCAGCCATCAGCCTGGCTTGTGGCTGAGCAGAGCTTCCCCTGTGGGAGCACACTGACGACCAGGGGGCAGCTCTGCATTGAGCGTCTGCCCCCTCATGGTCAGTGAGTGTCATAGTGACCACTCATTCCCAGTCATTCTGCTGTTAGGGTCAATTTTCATATTACCCTTTTATTATATAGGATAGAGCGCGGGTGCATGGGTGGGGGCTGGCTGGTTTGCCCTGAAGGGTGTCCCAGAGCAGGGTGGGGGTTTCACTGGGGTGCTTGGCCAACCTGGGTGAGGGGCTGAGGGGAGTTTTCAGGCTGGCCACACCCCCGTCAGGAATGGGGGTCCTGCTGGGGTGCCTTACCAGTCTGGGTCAGTGGCTGATGGCTCTTTGCAGGCTGGCCATGGCCCCCAGCCACCCAAGCTCCCAGTGGAGGCTGACTGAAAGCAGGCATCTGGGATTTATTTAGCTTCTATAATTGAAATTTTGTTGCCTTGAGCAAGTGGGCAGGCAGGCTTAATGGAATACTACACAGACATAAGAAAAGATAAAATACTGCCAGTTGTGACAACACGGATGGTTCTTGAGAATACCATGTTAAGCAAATTAAGTCAGACAGAAAAAGTTAGCTGTATAACACCAATACATATGTGTATTTAAGTGTCCTTATTCTGTGAATACTATTATATTCACTCTTATGTGGTATATGAAATTGAAAGCAACACATGAACAAACAATACAAACAAATCTTATAGACACAGACAACAGTATGTTGGTTACCATATGGAAAGGGACTGAGGAGTAGTAAAGGGTAAAGAGGGTAAAATATATAGTGATAGAAAAGGTTTAATTTGCGATAGTGGGCACACAATGCAATATATAGATCATATATCATAGAAATGTACACTTGAGACCTATATAAACTTTTTTGTTGTTGTTAATTCTCACTCAAGGATATTTTTTCCATTGATTTTCAGAGATCTTGGTGGGGGAGGGAGAGAGAGAGATTGAGAGAGACACATCAATGTGAGACACATCAACTGGTTGCCTCTCCCACTAGCCCAGACTGGAATGTAAAGGGAATCTGAAACCCAGGTATGTGCCTTGACCAGTAGTTAAACTCCTGACACTTCAGTCCTGAGGCAGATGTTTTAACCACTGAACAACATCGGCCAGGGTGAAACCTATATAATCTTATCAACCACTAGAGACCCAGTGCACAGAATTCATGTACGGTAAGTGGGGTCCCTCAGTCTGGCCTATGCCCTTTCACAATCCGGGACCCTTGGGTGATGTCCAACTGCCAGTTTAGGCCCGATCCCTGCAATTGGACATCTGGCAGTTGGACACTCCTCTCGCAATCTGGGATTGTTCACCCCTAACCGCTCAACTGACTGCCTGCCTGCTCACTCCTAACCACTCGCCTGCCTGCCTGCTTGCCCCTAACCCCTTGCCTGCCTGCCTACTCAGTGTGCATCATTACGACCGGTCATTCCGGTCATTCCAGTTGTTACTCCGTAATGATTGCTTAGGCTTTTATATACATAGATTGTCACTCCAATAACTGTAGTTAAAGATAGTTTGTTTGTTTTTTCTCTTTGATTACCATGAACATAAGGTGAGGAATCTACCACTTGAGTTTAATTGTAGATATTTATCTTTAAAAATAAAACATTATTGATTTTATATTGAATATCTGATTCTTAAAGATTTACAAACCTATTATGTTATCTGTAATTAAATGCTAAAAGAAAAAAATGGATTTAAATTTTTCTTTTGAAATAATTGACCTGTGAAAATTTATATTTTTTCTGGATATTTAAACACAGAGATAGTATATAATACCAATACATATGTATATTTAAGTTCCCTTATTCTGTGGATACTGTTAGAATTAGGAAAGTCATTTTTAAAAGTCCACTGGTTTTGTTGGTAAGCCATAAACATAATCAGGTTTCATTTTGAAATCTCATTTCCATGGAGACATTGAATATCATATTATTTATTAAGTCTGATTTCAGTAAAGGAAATTAACTACAAGCACTAAAAAATGTTGTTGACAAGAAATTCTGAGTCTCATTAATAGTTATAGGTAGACAGATCTCCAGAGAGGTGCTGGTTAGGGATTAAGGTATGGGACTGCAGAGAAAATATCATTTGAATCTGACATGATTTTTTATGCATGTGTACACGCTTTATTTAATTTGCATTTTAAGATATACACAAGGTCAACATTTCACAAAATTTTCCATTATTCCAAAAGCAGCTATCATGAAATATAGTGATTACATAAGTCAGTCAAGCAAAAAGAGCATTATCTATAGGATTTTCTTACCATATCATCTCTTGTAGTTATTTTCAAATAGAAGCCTGAAATATGATATAATATAGAATAGGAAGAGATAATTTTAATTTATAGCAATGATCACTTTTCAAATATTAAATTTTATATAAAAATAAAAGGATACTCTTAACCAATGTAATCTGAAGATTAGCATCTCTATCTTTTATTTATCTCAAAACAGTCCCTGCAGAAACTTAACTATCTAGACCATTTAAAAATAGTTAACCATCTTGCTTCCCAGTGTTCATACCATTAGAAAAATTACATTTTCCTGCCTTAATTCTACCTCACCACTGAATTTGAAAAATAAATATCATCACATTCCAAAGGTTATTTCTTAAGAATTCTAAATTAGAGCAAAAAAAATGGCCAAAAGTGTCACTTTAAGGAAAAATACAGTAGAGTGAATGTGGATTAGTATCCTGTAAGATAAAATTATTGCTCAATGTGATATAGGCAGAAACATCTTAACATGGTTCTTTCACAAACAGAATAAATTCACTGAATACCATAGAAATAATGTTTCCTTAAAATTGCATACTAGAGAACAATCTTCATAAAATACACATTTATGTTAGGTTTGAAGGATTATGGCATTTGCACACGTGAAAGAATTATGAGAAATAAAGATATTATTGGTGTTTTACTATTCTTTCTTAAATTCAAGTTCTTTATTGCTTAATGTCTCCTTTTCCACCCATTGACCTCTCCCACCTACTCCCAACCCCCAGCACATTCCCTCAAACCGCACTCCCGTATCTATTCCATTGGTTATGCTCATATGCATGCATACAAGGCCTTTGTTTGATCTCTAATTTCCTTATCCCCCTCCTTCCAACATAGGTTGGACAATCTATTCGATATTTCAATGATGCTGGTTCTGTTTTTGTTCGTCAATTTAAGTTGTTCATCATATTTCACAAATGAGTGAGATCATGTGATATTTATCTTTCACTGACTGACTTATTTCACTTAGCATAATGCTCTCCAGCTCCATCCATGCTGTTGTGAATGGTAAGAATTCCTTCTTTTTTACAGCAGCATAGTATTCCATTGTGTAGATGTGCCACATCATTTTAATCCACTCATCTACTGATGGGCACTTAGACTGTTTTCAATTCTTAACTATTGTAAATTGTTCCGCTATGAACATAGGGGTTCATATATTCTTTATGATTGGTTTTTCTGTTTTCTTGGGATATATTCCTAGAAGTGGGATCACTTGGGTCAAAGGGAAGTTTCATTTTTAATTTTTTAAGGAAATGCCATACTGTTTTCCACACTGGCTGCAATAGTCTACATTCCCACCAAGAGTGCAAGAGGGTTCCTTTTTCTCTGTATCCCAGCCAGCACTTGTCGTTTTTTGATTTGTTGATGATAGTCATTCTGACAGGTGTGAGAAGGTACCTCATTGTTGTTTTGATTTTCAACTCTTGGATGATTAGTGACTTTGAGCATGTTTTCATATGTCTTTCTGCCTTTCTGTGCGTCCTCTTTCAAAAGGTGTCTCTATAGGTCCTTTGCCTATGGTGTAAGTTAGTGGTCTAATTTCATTTTTTTAAAATTTATCCATCCAATTTTCCTAACACCATTTATTGAAGAGAATGTCTTATATCCATTGTATGCTCTTGCCTCCTTTGTCAAATATTAATTGAGCGTAAGAGCTTGGGTAGATTTCTGGGTTCTCTGTTCTGTTCCGATGGTGTATATGTCTGTTCTTGTGCCAGTCACAGGCAGTTTTGAGAACAGCGGCTTTGTAATATAGCTTGATATCTGGTATTGTGATCTCTCCAACTTTGTTCTTCTTTCTCAAGATGCTGCAGCTATTTAGGGTCTTTTTTATTCCAGAAGAGTTTTTGGAGAATTTGTTCTAGGTCTTTAAAGTATGCCATTGGTATTTTAATGGGGAGTGCATTGAATTTATAGATTGCTTTGGGTAGTGTGGACATTTTTATGATGTTCATTCTACCAATCATGGATTGGTATATTCCATGGTATATTCTTCCATTTAATTATGTCTTCCTCTATCTCTTTTTTCAGCATCCTGTAATTTTATGAATACAGGTCCTTTAACTACCTGATTAAATTAATCCCTAAGTACCTTAATTTCTGTGTTGCAATGGTAGATTGGATTGTTTCTTTAGTTTCTCTTTCTGTGAGTTCATTATCCTATGTAATAAAAACCCAAAGACCAAAATGGCATGGATGGCTTGCAAACCCCCTGTGGCCCCTTTCCCTGGCATGTCCTGCCCCCATTGGAGACCTCCAGCCCTGATAGGGGGATGAGTCAGCCTGCAAACTGGTGCATAAAAAAAGCCACAGATTTCTGGGTGTTAATTTTGTATCTTGCTACATTGCTAAGTTGATTTATTAAGTCTAGTAGTTTTTTGATGAAGTCTTTAGGGATTTCTAAGTATAATATCATGTCATCTGTGAATAATGAAAATTTTACTTCATGTATTCTAATTTGGATGCCTCTTACTTCTTCTTCTTATCTGATTGCTATGGCTAGCACTTCCAGTATTTTGTCAAAAAAGAGTGGTGTAAGTGGGCATCCCTGTCTTGTTCCTGTTCTTATGGCAAATGGTTTTAGTTTTTATCCATTAAGTATGTTGAGGTCTGATCCCTCTATTCCCACTTTACTGAGCTATTTGACCAAGAAAGGGTGTTGGATTATGTCAAATGCCTTTCTGCATCAATTGATATGATTATGTAATTTTTGTCTCTCAATTTGTTTATGTGATGTATTATATTTATTGTTTTTCAGATATTGTACCATCCTTGCATACCTGGGATAAATCTCACTTAGTCATGGTGTGTGATCTTTCTAATGTAATACTGGATCCAATTTGCTACTAATTTGGTGAGGATTTTAGCATTTATGTTCATCAGGGATATTGAACTGTAATTCTCTTTCTTTGTAGTGCCTTTATCTGGTTTTGGGAAACGGGTGATGCTGGCTTCATAGAAAGAGCTAGGAAGTGTGCCTTCCTTTGAATTTTTTTGTAGTAGTCTCAGAAGGATAGGTTTTAGTTCTTCTTTGAATATTTGGTATAACTCCCCAGTGAAGCCATCTGGCCGCTGGCTTTTGTTTGCTCGAGGGTTTTGATGACTGTCTCAATTTCCTCCTTAGTTATTGGCTTGTTGAGATTTTTTGATTCTTCTTGATTGAGTTTTAGAATGACTTATTTTTCTAGGAATATGTCCATTTCCTCTAGGTTGTTAATTTGTTGGAATAGAGCTGTTCATAGTATTTTTTTTAACAATCCTTTGTATTTCTATAGGGTCTGGTGTTATTTCACTTCTTTCATTTCTGATTTTGTTTATTTGGGTCCTTTCTCTTTGACTCTTGGTGAACCTGGCTAGAGTTCACCAATGAAACCAGCTCTTGGTTTCATTGATATTTTGTATTGCCATTTTTTTTATTTCTATGTCATTTATTTGTGCTCTGATCTTTATTATCTTCTTCCTTCTGCTCACTCTGGGCTTTTTTTGTTGCTCTCTTAATAATTATTTAAGTTGCATATTTAGTGATTTACTTACCAGTTTTTCTTATTTTTTGAGGTAGGCCTGCATTGCTATGAACTTCCCGCTCACGACTGCTTCCACTATATCCCAAAGGTCTTGGATTGTTGTGTTTTCATTGTCATTCATTTCCAGGATGTTTTTAATTTCTTTGATCTCTTTAGTAACTAAATAATTGTTTAATAGCATGCTTTTCAGCCTCCAAGTGTTTGAATTTTTATTGTTTTTATTGTAGTTGATTTATAGTATTATGCCATTGTGGTCTGAGAAGATGCTTGATATGATTTCAAACTTCTTGAATTTGGAGAGACTTTGCTTGTGACCCAATATGTGATCTATCTTTGAAAATGTCCATCCCATGTGCACTTGAGAAGAATGCATATTCTGTAGATTTGTGGTGAAATGTTATGAAGATGTCAATTAAGTCCATCAGATCGAGTGAGTCATTTAGGATTGCTATTTCTTTGCTAATTTTTTTTTTTTGTCTAGAGGGTTTATCCAGGGATGTCAGTGGAATATTAAAGTCCCCCTGCTATGACTGTATTGCTGTCTATCTCTTCCTTCTTACCTTACAGAAGTGTTTTTATGTTTCTGGTTGCTCCTGCATTGGTTGCATATATGTTTACCAGAATTATATCCTCTTGTTGTATCGATTCCTTTAGCATTATGAAGTGGACTTCCTTATTTCTCGTTATGGCTTTGAGGTTTAATTTGTCAGATATAAGTATTGCTACCCTAGCTTTTTTTTTTCATTTTCATTTGCCTGAAAAATATTTTCCATCCCTTTACTTTCAATCTGTGTGAGTCTCTTGTTTTGAGGTGGATCTCTGTAGACAGAAAAGATATGGATCATGTTTTCTTAAACATTCAGCCACTGGCTGTCTTTTGATTAGAGCCATTTAGTCCACTTATGCTTAAAGTTATTATTGATAGGTATTTGTTTGTAGACATTTTTTTTTGCCTATGTTTCTTCCCACTGCCTCTTCTTTTTCTTCTTAAAAACAGCATTACCATTTTAATCCCTTTAGCATTTCCTGTATTGCTGCCTTCGTAGTGATAAACTAACCTAGCCTTTCTTTGTCCTGATTTCCCCTTAAATTTTAAATGATAGCCTTGTTGGGTAGAGTATTCTTGAGTTCAGTCCCTTGCTTTGCAACACTTTGTATACTTCCTTCCATTTCTTTCTGGCCTGATGTGTTTCTGTTGAGAAATCCCTTTAATAGATTACCTTTTGTAGGAAACTTTCTGTCTCTCTCTTACAGCCTTTAAGATTTTCTCTTTGTCCTTAATGTTTGCATTGTAATTATGATGTGTCCTGGTGTGGGTATTTTGTGTTCATCTTGTTTTGGTCTCTGTGCTTGTGTGACTTTTTCTTCCTCAAATTAGGGAAGTTTTCTGACATTATTTCTTGAATAGATTTTCTAGGCCTTGTACTTCTTCTTGTTGATCTGGCACCTCTATTACATGTATGTTGCTTTGTTTCATGTTGTCCCAAAGCTCCCTCAGGCTCTCGCCTTGTCTTTTGATTTTTCTCCTATTGCAGTTCAGATTGGGTGTGATTTGTTTCCCTGTCTTCTAATTTGCCAATTCAGTCCTCCACTTCTCCTTTTCTACTGTTGAATAATTCCATAGTGTTTTTATTATAGCTATATAATTTTTTATTTCTTCTTGATTCTTACCTAGGTTGTTGATCTTCTTATCCATTGTGTTTATGAACTATATGACCCTTATTCTGAATTCTTTTTCTGACATATTCCAAGCCTCCATTTCATTTAGATCCTTTCTGGCATTTCCTTCTTTTCTTCCCTTTGGGGGTTGTTCTTTCTCTCAATTTTTGCTCTCACTGAAGGAACTAGGTGTCAAATTGCATGGGCCCATGGTTCCAGTGGAGGGCCTGTTGGCGGGTCGTGTGAGGTGGCTGTTCCTCTTGTGGTCACAGGGCAGGGGCTGTCCTCAGGCTGTTGTGGGCAGTGGCAGCTTCTTGGACGGTCACGGGCAGCAGCTGCTCCTCAGATAGTCATGCATCATGCTCTCCAAGTGCTCTCTGGCTGCTCCCCAGGGGTCAGAGGGTGGCTGCTGTCTCCTCACGCTGTTGTGGCTGGCAGCTTCTCCCCACATGGTCATGAGCGGTGGCTGCTCACTCCCCGCACATTGCCAGTTGGCATCTGTCTCTCCTATCCTGTGTTGATGTAGGCAGCAGCTGATGGCCATCCACACTGTCACAGGCAGTGGCTGATGGCTCCCCATGTGCACGTGGTCACAGGTGGCAGCTGCTGGCTCTTCTCATTCATTCTGTTGCAGGTGGAAGCTTCTGGCTTCCCATGTGAATGTGGTCATGGGTGGTGGCTGCTGGCTATCCCAAGGTCCCGGGCAGTGGGTGTTCACATGTGCAATTGTAGTGCCTGGGGTTAAAGCATATGGCTGGTGCAAAGGGAGTGTCCTCCAGAACTCACAGTAGCCCTCAGCTGAGTAGGCTAGAGTCTGGGTGTTTGTGGGTTCACAGCAAGGTAGCAGTTCCCTGGCTGGTGTGGCTGTAGGGCCCTGGATGGTGTCTGAGATCTCCCCAGTTGAGGTGAAGCTGGGCTCCCAGTCACAGCAGCTCCACCCTTCAAAATGGTATGGCCTCTATGACAGACCCGAGAGATTACAGCAGTAGCCATGGCTGCCTGGCTATGTGAGCCCAGTCTGCCACCTCCTAAAGGTCCTGCGAAATCTAACTGTCCCTCCCTCAGACACACAGGCACCACATGTACACACACTCTCCTTTCCCTCCCTCTCTCACTCACACTCTAACTCACTGCCATCCTCCTGGCTGCCTTTTTGTAATCTGAATCTGAAATGTCTTAAGAAATTGAGAAATCTATTGCCAGGGTCTTAGACAACTTTCTTTCCTATGAAAACAATTATTTTCTATTCTTTACTCAAAAGGAGATCATTGGTTTCAGTATCTGTTTCTCTAGAAAGGTTAAAAGAGAAAGTCTCCAGGAGAATAATGCTCCAGTTTCTGGATAGAATAGATACTACTTTTCAGTACTGTTTCATTCTGCTCTCCACACCAAGTTGCAAATGTTGCGGTGGGCTTAAATCCCTGTTGAAGGCCAAGAGAGTGACTATTTCCAGGCAACATTTGAGGTGGGTGAGCCTCAGCCTGGCAAATCCTGGGTTGTTATAAATGCTGAAAATTTCTTGGAAGTCTTTGTGAAGTGACGGTGTGGTTGACATTCTCGGTTATACTATCAGTGTCCAGCCTCCTGTTCACATTTAAGAGCAATATGGTGCTTTCATGAGAAGTGGGGCCTTGACTTACAAGTTTAATTCGTTCTGAGACCGAGCTCGTTAAGGACCTCATTAAGGAGCTCATTAACTCAAATTACTCTGTCAACCCAATGCAAAAAATTGACTGAGAGACAGCTGGTATCACAAAAAACTCATTAGTCGGGACACTCGTAAGTCAAGGCCCCACTGTACCTGCTGAAAAGGTACATTTAAAATCCTCCTTCTGAGTCAGGGGTAGGCATGTGACTAATGCTTTGGCTCAAGTTATGTGACCAGTAATCATTCAGTGGGGCTCCCAACAACGCTTCCTAATTTGGGTCAGTTAAACCAGCATCTTCTTTTCTTGTTTGTGCTCCTTTCATCTTCCTCTACCTGCAATGCAAACATGATGGGCTGGCGCTTAATCTAATGCTGACATGAGGCAGCTGTGTAGAAAGACACATATTTTAGGTAGAGATGAGGAGATTTAGAAGGGTTTTGGGATCCAGTTGAGGATATAGAACTATAGCACAAGCTCAAATCTAACCATATCATGTCATCACTTTTCATAAGAGAATAAACACCAATTTTTAAAGCAATTGCTAATGTAAGTCTCTGTTACTAGCAAATAAACAATGTTTTTACTGATTTTTGCTGTATAAAAGAAAATATGGTTTACAAATCCCATTATGTCAAATTGCTTTTGCTTACTGAAGTCAGTTTGGAATTTATTGTCACCTCCCACATAGCCTGGCACATTATTTATGTGCTCATAACATTTGAATTAGATATCACAATGGAATTTCTCTTTTTTATATTTTTCAGAAATATAAAATGCATCATTAGAGAGACAGAGGTTGAGTAAAAGAGGCTATGGATCCTCTTCAACATGGGAGAAAAATTGTTATTGGTTTCAGGAGATCAGGATTTTTGTATAGGAATAGAACCAGTTACTGCCTCATACTCTAACTCTAACTCACTGCTTTGTAAAAGGACTTTGAGTGGATTTTCTCAGAAAAAAAATTTATACCAAGAAATAGTAGTTTTATAATTTATTATCTTAGATAATACACTGCTTAGGTTTTCATATCCATATATTTATCTAAAGTTATAACAAACTATTTTTATTTTGAATAATATCAGTAATATGTCAAGCTGTTGGTGACAGCCTATACTTCCACTTCCAAGAAATGAGAGATTTAAGACTATTCCTGGGACTTGTTGTTGTTGTTTATTTGTTTGTTTTGTTTTTAACCTAGATAAGGTACTTTTTTTTTCCATCAAGAAAATGAAATGTGTAGTTAGAAAGATACTTCTTAAAGAAATTTCTCACAATATTAGAAGTTTCTCAACAAGAAAATGCGTACACATCAATTCCTTCCTTCTCTTGTTCCTCCCAATAATTTCATTTAACATTTGTAGGGCAAATTTTAATCAACTTCCCATACACCAAATATTTCCTTTTTTGATAGTAACACATTACCTATTGTTAGCTGGCTATATTATCATTTGAAATAGAAATCTCTATTCTGCTCTCCCATTGCTTTGTAACCAAGTTTGGCCACGATACTAAGTTCTTCCAATGAAATTTAAGCATAAATATAATGTGTTATTAAGGAAAGTTAGGAAAAACTCCTTTTCCTTTCTGTTACATGATATATTGATGCATTCTACTGCCATGCGGAGGATTACACAGGATGAAGTGGCAGAATAGAGACATAAAAAAAAAATGTTAAGCCAGCCCTAGCTGATTTGGCTCAGTGGATAGAGCATCAACCTATGGATTGAAGGGTCCTGGGATTCGATTCTGCTCAAGGGTACATGCCCAGATTGCGGGCTCCATTCCCAGTGGAGGGCATGCAGGAGGCAGTCAATCAATGATTCTCTCTCATCATTGATGTTTTTATCTCTCTCTTTCTCTCTCCCTTCCTTTCTGAAATCAATAAAATTTTTTTTTTTAAAGTTAAGCCTGAACATTTATAGCACTCACACTAACTATGAGCTACATACTTTGGATCTCTTTAATGCAAGAGATTAAGTAAATTGGAATTTTTAAATCTTTTACCAGAATTGTTGTGTGTTGTTTATTTTTATGTGACCCAAACCTAATTCCAATCTATGGAGATTAGAATGTATATCTCTTAAATATCTGAGACAGATGTTTATATATAAAAGTGACTTTGTATCATTACCTTAATTTCCTAACTCATGGATTGGTTTCAAATTTAGACACAGTATGTTCTTTTTAAAAAGTAATAGTTATTTTTAGTGAACGTGTTGCAAAATTCATTTGCATAAGCACACACAGAATTTGCTAAATTGAGATGGTCACAGAAATAGGAAAGATTATAAATCCATCAGTGAAATTATTACATACAATATATTCCTTTAAACTCTTCATTTAGGAATATATTATTTAGGAATGTTCTTTTCCTTAACATTTTCTGAGTTTAAGATTTATATAAACAGAAACATTATAAATAGTAGCAAAGATATTTAAGCACATTTTGCCCAAATCAGAGTAACAAAAAGGAATGCAGTTAAATAATTCTCACTTATGAACAATAATTTTGAAAAGCTCTGGGAGAAGGAAGAGTTTTTTCCCAGTTGGTTGGAGCTTTATATTCATAGGTACATCCTGAATAATTTTTATTTTGAAATTAACCTTGGGAGGAAATTCAACCAAGAATATACTCATTCTTTGAATGTGTTTCTGTATATGTTTCAGGGTGTATATTCCATTTACCAAATAGCAATATAAGTTTATCTTCATGACGAAGGTATCTAATTCTATAAATATATTTAGGTGTATGTTTCTTTAAAATATTGTTGGAGATAACATATTTTGTAAAGATTTAATCATTTTAAATGTCATTATATTTAATATTCAGGAACTTTATTATATGTCTATGAAAATAAGAAACTGATACATTTTGAGTTCTGTGTAACAGGTAAGCTATGTAGGTTATGCAATTTAATTGTAACCATCTATACTAATAATAGAGAAATATGCAAATTATCCATTACAGCATCACATCACGACTAGATCAGCAGGTTGTGTTCCTGCCCTCTGCTCAGACAGCTGCAAGGCCCGGGGTAGGATAGGATATGATAGGAGGGGATAAGAAAGGAGAGGGAGAGGAAGGCAGGTTTTCATGAAGACAGGCCTAGAGAAGAAACAGAAATACAGAAAGGGAACAAGAAAAAGATGCAGGATTGGAAAAGGGAAGGAAACATGAGGCTGCACGTAGGAAGTGGTGGTGACTGTGGAGGGGGGAAGTAGGTGCACCCAGCGAGGATCGGGCAGGAGCCCTGTCCAGACACAGGAGGAGGGTGGTGGCCCCTGGTGTGGGCTGTTGGCAGGGAGGTGCCCACAGGTCTGGAACAGAGTGGTGGACAGTCTAAGGCCTTCTGGGTGAAGGTGCTCCTGCTTCATAGCAGCAGCAGCACCTGGGCCTCACAGGCCTCAGCCACCCTCACTGGGCTGGGAGTTCTTGGCAGGGACTTGGAGCAGGACAGCAGCAGGGAGGGCAGGGAAGTGGGGATGGTGAACACCTGGCCAGGGCTGAGCCCTGGGCTGGGGGTTAATGTCCCCCAAACAGAAGCTTTAAGAAGGGAAGGAGGGAGGGAAGAACTTTATAAAGGAGTCAGTAGAGAGCAGAGTTAAAGAAGGAAAGAGGATGTATGAGTGAACTTTAGGAGCTATAATAAAAACCAAGTATAGTTGTATACTGGCTATAGATTTTAAAAGTACGAGTCAGAAATGAAAAAAGATAAATGATAGTGAATTATTAGGCAGGTAGATAGATACTAAAACAGTGGAAGTAGAGAAGAATGTATGGGAAAGGTAGGATGAGAGAGAAAGGGAGGGAAGAAAAGTTTTAAAAGGGAGCTGGAAGAGCTTAAAAAGAGAATGGGAAGAAAGAAGAAATGGAGGAGAGAGCAAAGCAGGTCTGAGGGAGGAAGTGAAGAAAAAAAATTAAGGTCAGAAGGAAGGAAAAGGGGAGGGTGGGGTAAAGATAAAGGAAAGAAGGAATGAGGGAAGGAAGGGAGGGTAAGAGAAAGATGGGAAGAAGAATGATGGAACAGAAGTAGGAAATAGGAGGAAAGAAAAGTTGATAAATGATGAGTCAGTAGGAAAAAGTGTTACATAAAGGAGAGAGAAAAATTGTGAGAGAGGGAGAACCCAATAAGGATGTCAAATACAATTGTGTGTGAAGGAGATACAATTAAAAAAAAGTTAATAGGGGCAACCAGCCAGCAGGGGAGGTCAGTTAGGGGTGACCAGGCCAGCAGGGGAGGGGAGTTAGGGGTATCAGGGAAGCAAGCAGAATTTTTAGGGCAGGCAGGCAGGCAGGTGGTTAGGAGCTAGAGGTCATGGATTGTGAGAGGGATGTCCAACTGTCAGTTTAGCGGGATTGGGCCTAAACTGGCAGTTGGACATCCCCAGAGGGATCCCGGTTTGGAGCGCGTGCAGATCAGGCTGAGTGATGCCCTTCCTCTGCACAAATTTCATGCACTGGGCCTCTAGTTTTATATAATTCCAGACTAAAACATTGTTATTTATTTGGGATCTCAGAACCAAGAACAGAATAAGCCAGGATATGCTGTATAACCATACTCTTTCTATCCATTACTAGATGCCTGGTGCATGAAAATTCATGCTCTTGGGGGGGTCTCACAACCTGGCCTGAAACCTCTCATAGTCTGGGACCCTTGGGGAATGTCCATCTGGGGATCGGGCCTAAGCTGGCAGTCAAACATCCCTCTGGCATCCTGGGAGCCCTCAGGGGATGTCCACCTGCTGGCTTAGGAGCCATCAGTCTGGCTTGTGACTGAGCAGAATTCCCCCTGTGGGAGCACACTGACCACCAGGGGGAAGCTCCTGTGTTGACCATCTGACCCCTGGTGGTCAGTGCACATCAGAGCAATCAGTTGTTCTGCCATTAGGTCAATTTGCATATTACTCTTTTATTTTATAGCACTAGAGGCCCAGTGCACAAAAATTTGTGCACTCGGGGGGGCGGGCGGGGGACCCTAAGTCCGGCCTGTGCCCTCTTGCTGTCTGGGACCCCTTGGGGGATAATGACCTGCTGGCTTAGGCCTGCTCCCAGGTGGCAGAGGGCATGCCCAATCCCTAGTTGCAGCCCCTGGTCGGGCTCAGAGCAGGGTGGATTGGGAGGTTGTGATGCCACCCTCAATCACGCTCAGGGTAGGGTCGATTGGGGGGTTGTGATGCCACCCTCAGTCACCCTCAGGGTAGGGCCTATAGGTGGTTGGGGCACTGCCCCCTTTCACACTCAAGGCAGGGTCGATGGGGAGGTTGCAGCACCACCCGCTGTCACGCACAGAACAGAGTTGATCAGGGGTTTGGGGAGCTCCCCCCTCTCATGCACAGAGCAGAGCCCATCAGGGAGTTTGGGGAGCTCCCCCTGTCACACACAGAGCAGGGCCCATCAGGGGGGATTGGGAAGATCTCCCCTGTCATGCACAGAGCAGGCCCATTAGGGGGTTGGGGAGCTCCCCCCTGTAATGCACAGAGCAGGGCCGATAGGGGAGTTGGGGCATCGCCCCCTGTCACACACAGAGCAGGGCAGACCCTGTCTCACACCGAGCAGGGCAGATAAGGGGGTTGGGGCGCGGCCCTCTATCACCCACAGAGCAGGGCCGATAGGGGAGTTGGGGCATCGCCCCCTGTCACACACAGAGCCGCAGGGCGATCAGGGGGTTTGGGCGCTGTCCCCTGTCACGCTGATCCCAGTGCTGGGAGGCCTTGCGTCTCTGCTGATCCCGGTGCTGGGAGGCATATTACCCTGTTACTATATAGGGTAGAGGCCTGGTGCATGGGTGGGGGCTGGCTGGTTTGCCCTGAAGAGTGTCCCGGATCAGGGAGGGGGTCCCCACCGGGGTGCCTGGCCAGTCTGGGTGAAGGGCTGAGGGCTGTTTTCAGGCTGGCAGGTGACTGAAGTTCCCAACCTGTCCTTTTTTTCTTTCTTTTTTCTTTTTTTATTCTGGGCCAGCTTTAGCTCTGGCTCCTGAAAGCAGCCAGGGGGTTGGGGAGCTCCCCCGTGTAATGCACAGAGTGTGAGAGTGACTGCGCCTCAACCCCCTGATCGGCCCTGCTCCTACGCCTGGCTGCTGAAAGCAGGTATCTGGTTTGTTTGGGTTCTATAATTGAAACTCTGTATCAACTCCAGCTCTGAGATCCTGGCTGAAAGCTGGTTTCTGGGGTTTTGTTTAGCTTCTCTATTTGTTACAATGTTTCAAACTGCAAGCTCAGAGGCCGGCAAGGCAGGCAGGAATGTTGGAGTCCTCTGTCACTGAAGCAAGAAAGCCTAATGTTAGTTTTAAGCTGCCTGGCTGCCGGCCGCCATCTTGGCTGGCAGTTAATTTGCATATTGCCCTGATTAGCCAATGGGAAGGGTAGCGGTTGTACACTAATTACCTTGTTTCTCTTTTATTAGATAGGATAGTTTTAAATTTATTAGCAAATAAAAAAAGGATAATTTAGGGACTGATTTACAGAGAATATTGATATCTCTCTCTTTCATTTCCCTACTGCTGAAATATTAATGTTTGTGGCTCTAAGTTAAAGAGACAAGTCAGCACACTGATCTGGTGAAAACCTGTGCCCACTGCACATGAAATAAATAATGTTTATTTGTGTATGTGTGTGTGTGTGTGTGTGTGTGTGTGTGTGTGTGTTTAAACACCCAAACCCTAAAATCAACCATTTAAGAACTTAACTTGCAATCCTAAAAATATAAAGTAATAATGGCATTATTATAGTCTAGAGGTCCAGTGCCTGAAATTTATGCACTTGAGAGGAGGTCCCTCAGCCTGTCCTGCACCCTCTCACAGTCCGGGAGCCCTCGGGGGATGCGGGCCTAAACTGGCAGTTGGATATCCTTAGTGCTCCCACTGAGACAGGAGAGGCTTCCGCCACTGCCACTGTACTTGCCAGCTGTGAGCTGGGCTTCTGGCTCAGTGGCGCTCCCCCTGTAGGAATGCACTGACCACTAGGGGTCAGCTCCTGCATTGAGCATCTGCCCTCTGGTGGTCAGTGCATGTCATAGCAACTGGTTGTTCTGCCATTCAGTCGATTTGCATATTAGCCTTTTATTATATAGGATTGCTTATAAACTTGAAAGAATTCTCTTAAGTGTGAAGCTTTGTGTTTGTTTTGACAAATATAGAGAGCTGATAATTTCTTCTCACTAACCCATTTTATTCCTAAAGAAATGTATTTGTCCAAGAAATGATTCCCAATAAACCACACACACATTAGAGTGCTTTAGAATTGCCTGAGGGTATTTTTTAAAGTATAGATTCTTATACCCCACTCTCAAAGATTCTACTACAATAAGTGTAAGATTTTTATTAAAATGGCCCAGGAATTGCATTTTGAAATCACTGAGTATGTCTGCATGTTTATTCAATCTCTGTCATGGTAAATAGCTCAAAGTTATAGCTCTAAATGAAATCGATGAGTATGAGAAGCCTTAATTTACCAATGGAATAAAAACAAACAACTCAGTCAAATGTTAGAAACTCACTTAAATGTGTGTAGGACCTGAGATTTTTCCCTACTTGTAAGCTAAAAAATAGGCCTGCCATAATTTCATGGATGTTGGCAGAAGACATTAATGATCTGGGATAGAGACAAAGCACTTTATTACTCACTATACAAGCAGCATGAGCTTCATGTTCATGCCAGTTCTCCTTGTCCACACCAAATCTCACAGGGATGACAAGGAACACACATGTAGATGCTGCACATGTAGGAAACCCCAAACCTTTATAA
Organism: Myotis davidii; assembly: GCF_000327345.1. Lineage (NCBI taxonomy): Eukaryota > Metazoa > Chordata > Mammalia > Chiroptera > Vespertilionidae > Myotis > Myotis davidii. The sequence continues at coordinate 372,102 of NW_006296965.1, read as the reverse complement.
AGGGCTGCACAAAAATCTGCCCAAACCTTGCCCTGTAAGGAGATATTATTCTGAATGTCAAATAAACCTGTGCTTGATTCCTGTTTGGAGGGATGTGCTATCACTATCTTCCAAGTCTGTTTACTCTGTAAGTGTCCTTGAAAAGATTACTCAGGAGCAAAGCTTTCATTGTATTAGCTTCCAAGACTTGCACAAACATGACAGGCCCATGAAAAATTCTCTCAACAATGAATTTTCCATTTTAATTGGATATTTTACAAGAGATAATCTCAGGGACATCATTATCCCATTTCATTTCCAATGGGACTTGCTCATTCATGCCTCTTTCTCAAAGATAGATGTGAAGATTCCTCACCATTACCTCACTAGGGTTCCTAAATATTATAGGAGAGTGTCCACATGGTGTAGTTCCACAAGGAAAAAAAAAACAAAACTACAGTCGTGCACCAAGAAGGTGGGTAATTGTGGCTTTAGGTTTAGTTCCATGCAATCCTGGCTCTTCAATATGCAGCTCAACTTCTCTCCTTTTAGATAACTTTCCAAAGTAGGTGTGGAATCTATAGTTAGTGAAGTAAAACCCTCTGGTCTCCCCGCCCTAGTTTTTTCATCCCTATCACAACCCTCTTATCCCTTCACTAAAAATAAAAGAAAATCCACTTACCTCATCCCCACACAATAAAATTTTACTGTAGAAATTCAAGACCCTTAAACACAAGCCAGATACATAGAAAATTCTTCTTAACTTCTCTAAAACTAGGAGACTTAAATCTCCCAACCTCTATACATTTATTTTCTTTTATGACTCTAGTACTGCAAAGTTGTGGAGAGAAAAAAAAACCCTCATATTTATATCTTTCCATCAAAATAGTGATATTCTTGCACAAATATATAACATTTAATAGTTTTTAATTTTTTTGCACAAGACACTTGGTTTAATCCAAAGCCAAAAATTAAAAAGATGAGCTCAGAAAATGCTGAAAAGTTAATACCTAGTACTGACTATATTCTTGCTTGACTTATTACATGCTTCATTCATCACAGAATCTTTCCTTTGTGAATGGTTAGAATTTTTATTTATCGGGATCTTTCATTGCATGGACCTTATTAGTGGTGAGCTTAAATTTTATATTTAGAGCACTCATAGTAAAAGGCACTATGTAAAGCAACATGGTGTTTAAAACTTCCTGACCTCAAAAGGTTATAGCCTATTAGAGAAAAACTGTTTTACATAAAAATTGTAAGGAAAA
>NW_006296965.1:363400-370844 GCF_000327345.1 Myotis davidii | reverse complement strand
CTGCTGGTGTTGTAACAAATTACTACAATGTAGGGCTGTAAAATAAGACACATTTACTCTCTTTAAGTTATGCAGGTCAAAATCTAAAATTACTTGCATTTGGGCTAACCTCATGCTGCTAATAGAATTTCTCTTTCCTCTGGAGCCTCTAAGGATAATACATTTCTTGTATCTTTTACTCCTAGGGGCTGCCTACACTCTTTATCTAGTAGCCTCTTCTTTTAGTATTTGCATCATTTCAACTTCTGCTGCTATTGTGACATCTTCTCTGACTGGATCTCCTGCTTCCGTGTGTTGCCTTATAAGGACACTTGTGATTATATTGGGCTCCGGCAAATAATCTAGGACAATCTTCCCATCTCAGGTTACTTAACTTAATAACATCAGCCAAGTCCCTTTTGCTATATGGGATAATATATTTACTGGTTATAGGGATTAATATATAGATCTATTTTGTGGATCATTATTCTACTTAACACCTCTAGAGAGGCACATATTTTTGTAATTATTAAGAATAAAAAGTCTATACTTTTAATTACATACTTGGTTTGATATCTGGTGAAAAGTTTATTATTTTATATCTGATATGGGGAAATTATTTGTTTATTAATTTCCCCTCTAAAATGCTATTATAACTGAACTAGGCTATTCAGAAAGAGAATAGAGGGATAGTGCATGGGAGAGAGACAGAGACAAGAAAAGAGAGAAATATGTTCTTTCTCATAACCTGTCATGAAGGTGAATTGCTAATCCACATAAAAGGGAACTCCCTCAACATTTTTAAATATTATAGTGAAAAAATCTGTTAATGAAACAGTAGTTGACCTTAAAGTAGTCCAATATAACAGCTTCTGAACCTGCTAACTACTTATTGATTTATTTAGCTTGTTTGCCAATATTCTAGGCACAAGTTCAATATCCAAAGCTTAAATGTGATGACTATAGACCATTCCTAAACCTGATAAAAATTTCAAAGGAAGAAAAAAGCCAGTGAGCTTCCTATCACAATATGGTAATATTTTGACAATACTGTCTGCCCTGAATCAAAAGACAGGAAAAAGCATACCCTTGAAGCTTCACTCTGATATCACTATGTGATTCAAAGCAATCTTAATGAATATTCATGTTTTCTAATGTCTGAGATGCTGTTATGAACCCATCAGTTATTAAGTAATGACAATACAATATTGTTTTGATGATTCTTATTTTATTATTCTTACCAACTGTTGTAATGTAGACTTGAGCATCAAAAATCTATCTTCTAACTAAAGCTGATTTATTATTTTAGTGACATTGTAAAATAACATGTAATTCACAAAAATATAAGAAAAATATAAGGAATGTGTCACAACAAAGTACATATCCTTTCCAGCTTTAAAAATGTATTAAATTCTGTTTCCCACAAAAAAGAATGGAATAATAGAGATGGGATTTATCCTTCAACCTGAAGCAGCCAAAAAAAAAAAAAAAGAGAGAGAGAGAGAAAATATATAAAACAACTGTTTTTAAAACATCAGTCAATGAAGGACAGTGATTATTTGAGCTTTATTTTACTGAGACTGCTTTTTAACTGAACACAGAGTCAGCTGCCGGCCACAACTAAAGCCAAACTCATGAGACAGGTGATTGTACAAAGGAAAGCAATTTATTCAAGTGCCAGCCACCAGAGAAGAAGGGGGATTCTCATCCAAAACCCATTTTAATCCCTCAGTGCAGGCAAGGGTTCTGATAGGGATGTAGAGGGAATGCAGGACAAACTGATCAGGGCGAGTGGTTGAGGACATGCAGACAGTGTCCTTGCTGGTCCCTATATGAATCTTTAAGGTCAAATTTCTACAGTTGGGCAATCTGTGTCAGCCAGTCTTATGGTCAAGGCCATTCCTTGTACAAACTAGAACTGAAATTGCTATACCTATAACATGTTCACAAGTATGTGAGTTCTTTTCATAAGTTTGTTAGTACATTTTATCCTAATTCTATTTTATGATTAGTCAAAGTAGTATAAAGTTTTCATTTCCTATTACATGATTTCAGGTCACAATCCAGAGAAGGGTTATTAAGGCAGAGCCTGAAAAATTACTTGAGGTGATGTGAAAGTGCAGGGAAATCAAGGTGGTTCAAATTTGAAAAACAGTACAAACAAGAAGGATCTATACAGAGAATTTCAGAAATCTACAGAAGTCCATTCTTAAGTATTCCGCGCAGTATTGTGAAGAAATTACCTGAGGCTGAGGAAAGAAGCACACAAAGTGATTAAAAGTAACATTTTCTGATGCTCTTAAAGGGATTAGTGGTTACTTCTGCCAGGAACACTGGAAAGTTTTATAATTCAGGGAAAATTGAGTAGGGCACATAGAAGAGTAATCTATCAGTAGAGGGGGATAATTAGTCCTAATCTGAGCACTATTCCAGTCCCATCTAACAAGTATTAAAAGCTAGAATGAAAGGATCATTTGCAGAAAGCCAATTTCTCCCAGAACAGAGCTTAAAATATTTATAAGAATATAAAATAACCACCATTACCCCAAAGTAAAATATTCACCATTATAAAAAGAAAAACTCTTAAAATATTTATAGATATGTAAAATATCTACCACCCAAAAAGTAAAAGACATGGTATCCAATAAAAAATTAATAGACATGTGCAGAAGCAATCAATAGAATTCAATAAAAAAATCATTAGACATGTGAAGAAGCAATCAATAGAAATAGACCCATAGGGGACACAGTTGTTAGATTTAGCTGAAAATTAAAAGTTATAACTATTCCATATGTTCAAAAATTTAAGTAGAGGCATGAAAGATATATGTGTGATTTTAAAATCACATTTCTATACACGAAAACTAAAGTATCTGAGATAAAAAGTAATATTACTAAGTGGGATTAATGGCAAACAGAAATTCCAGATTTAGTGAATTTAAAGACATACTAATAGAAATTTAACTAAAAGCAAAGCAGAGTAACCAAAATAAAAATGTTTAACAAAATATCAGGTAACAGTAGGAACATTGTAAGTGGCATAGTTTATATGTAATTGCAGTCTCCAAAGTAGAGAAGGGGAAGAGACTGAAAAAATATTTAAAGAAATAATGACTAAAATTTTTCCCAATTTTATCAAACCTATAAATCCACAGATAAAATAATCTCAATGCGCCCCAAACAATTCAACAAGCAAACAACAAAAGATGAAAAGCAGACTATACCAAGGCACATCATAATCAAATGGCTTAAAACCAGAGGAAAGAGGCACTCTCATAAGCAGTTGGAGAAGAAGGCACATTATAAAAAAAGAAGAAGAAGAAGAACAGAAATGAGGGTAACGACAAGTGAGAAGATAGTAGAAAAACATATTTAAAGTTATTTAAAAAGCACCTGTCAAAACGGAATTATTCACCCAGCCAAATTTTCTTTCAATAAAAAGGTAGATAAAGACTTTTTAAGATGAAAAATATGTAAGAATTGATCACCATCAGACCCATACTACAAAGAAGTTTTAAGTAATGTCCTTTAGCTAGAAAGGAAAGTATAGGAGATGAAAATATGGATCTATACAACATAACGATGAGAAACAGAGTTGGTACTATTATGAGTGGCTATATGAGGTTTTTTCTTACTTTTTTAACTATCATAAAATTCCCTGAAATATTTAGGTAACCTAGAGAAAGAAAATAAAAAAAAACTAGAAAAACATAAAAAAAGATAATGAAAAATTAAATGGCAGTTAAGCCCTAATTCAGTAATATTGTATTACATGTAAATTGTTTAGAAACATTAATTAAAACAGAGATTAGCAGACTGCATAAAATAAAAGCAAGGTTCAATTATAAATTATAAGCAAGAGATTAAATTCAAATCTAATGATGCATATAAGTTGAAAATGAAAAGATGGGAAAGGATATACTATACAAATATTAAATAAAGGAAAGCAGGGACAGCTATATTAATATCACTTTAAGTACATTTAAGAGCAATTACAGTTGACCCTGAACAATATAAAGCTTAGGGGTAACAACCCTCCTCAGTCAGAAATCTGCATGTAACTTTTGACTCTCAAAATACTTAGTTTTCTCTCAGTATCTGTAGTTGGTTAGTACCTAGACCCCTGTAGATACTAAAATCTGTGGATGCACAAGTTCCATCTTTTAAATAGCACATATCAATTCATAAATTTTTCCATCCACAGACTTTAAATAGTGAATCAAAAACAGTACGGGTATTTACTGAAATAAATCCATTTATAAGTGGACCTGCACACTTCTAACCCTTGTTGTTGAAGAGTCAACTGTATAAGAGACAAAGAAGGTCATTATAAAATAAGTGTCAAGCAACCAGAAGGCAGAGAAATACTCAGTGTTTTTTCACTGAAGAGCAGAGCTTCAAAATATATTAAACAAAAGCTGATAGAACTGACAGGTGAAAGAAATATGTACAATTACTAGAGGCCCAGTGCATGGGATTTGTGCACTGGTCGGGGCCATGGCCTGCGGGAATCGGCCCGCTGTGGGAGCACTGCTCATCCAGGTCAGCCAGCGGCACTCCTACTATGAGAGTGTACTGACCGCCAGGGGTCAGCTGCTGCATTGAGCAGCTGACCCCTGGTGGTCAGTGCGTGTCATAGCGACTGGTCAACCGGTTTTTCTGTTCATTCCACCGTTTGGTCGCAGGGTTTTTATTATATAAGATAACTAGAGACTTTAATACATTCTTGACAATTATTAAAATAAGTAGATAAAAAATAAGCAAGGATATAAAATAATTCAATAACACCATCAATAAATAGGATCTAACCTTCAATTATAGAATATGCCCATCAGCAGTAGCTGTATATACATTGTTTTCAAGCACTTATAGAATACATAGCAAAATAAACCTTATTCTGGTCATAAAACAAACCCCAAACGAATTTAAAAGATTTAAAGTGATAGTGCAAGCAATAACAGGAAAATCTCCCAGTACTTGGAAACTAAATACTTTGTAATAATAAATTTTAATAGCGTTCAAAGGAATTCAAGGCATGCCAAGTATATTCTCTGACCCCTGGTATTAAAATAGAAGTCAGTAACAGAAAATAAGGTTAAGATTTCTGGAATATCCCCAAACATATGAAAATCAAATAACACAGCTTTAAATAAAACATAGGTCAAAAAAATCAAATAGGGCATCAGAAAATGTTTCTAACTACATAAAAATGAAAACAAAATGTATTACTATTTTGAGCTGTCACCAAAGCAGTAGAGGATAATTTATGACACTAAAATGCTTACATTAGGAAAGAAGAAATGTCTCAATCAACATTTTAGTGTCTTCCTTAAAAAACAAAATAAAACAAAAAACCTGAAAACTAGTAAGGGAACAAATAAAAGCCAAGCAACTCGGAGAAACAGTAAAAAGTGGAGCAGAAATAAATAACATAGAAAATAGGAAAACAATACAAAAATCACTAATACAGCTTTAGACATTTTTGAAACATTTTCAGAGAATATTGATCTCTAAACTGCATGTTTTCCCTATATTTTCCAAATGTCATCCCTTGTCTTACAGCTTCCAGAGTTCCTGACAAGAAGTCTGTTGTATTTTTTGTTGTTCCTTTTTATGTAATGTAATGTTTTGTTTTCCTTCCTCCACCCCCGCTCCTCAAGTTGCTTACCAGATATTTTCGTCATCTTTCTTTATCTGCGTTTCCATTGCTATGTGTCAACCCCCCACCCCCCGCCATATATTTCCTACTTTGTATTCTCTAGGTTTCTTGGCTTTGTGATTTATTTTCTACTAATTTTGCAAAATGGTTGGCCACTGTCTCATCATGAGAGAGGAAGGGAGAGGGAGAGAAAGAAATATCCATGTGAGAGCCAAAAATTTATCTATTGCCTCCTGCACACTCCCTATCAGGATTGAGCACAACCTGGGCATGTGCCTTGAGTGTCATTGATTGAACCAGCACCCTTTTGGTGCATGGGGCGAAGCCCAACCAACTGAGCCACACAGATGAGGGCTCATCAAATTTTCTTTGCAACTGATCTTTTTATCCTTCTGGAAGGCTGATTATGGAGAAGATAGGACCATTACATATTATCACAGAGCTCTTGGGTACTCTGGTTTGACTTGTTTATTTTTTATTTTATTCTTTTTTATGTTTTGTCTTGGATAACTTTTGGCAGCAGATCTTAAGATTTGCTGTGGTTTCCTCAGATGTATGTAGTCTGCTCATGAGTTCATCTCAGAAATTCTTTATTTCTGGTACATATTTCTATAGCTAGCATTTTCTTTTTACTTTTTGTGTAGTTTCTACTTCTTTGCTGAGTATTTCCTTTTTTAATGCATGTTGCCCACCTTTTCCACTGGATACTTTGTCATATTAATCATAATTATTTTGTAGTGTCTCTCTGGTATATCCAGATATCCAGCATCTGCATAATCTTTGAATCTAGTTTTTTGATTATTTTTACCTTGAAAATGTCTGTTTCCTTAATTTTTCTTTTTTTTTATCTTTAATTTCTTTATTGGTTAAGGAATTACAAATGTGTCCTCACCCCCCCCTATTAACCCCCAACTCCCCCCATACACACACACACTCATGCTCTCATCCCCCTGTTGTCCGTGTCCATTGGTTTGGCTTAGCAGATACTCTGTGAAGAACAAGAAGAAATGAGGTAAATGGTAGCTATACCTGGTGCACCCCTGCTTCTGTCAGGCCGTTAATGAGGAATGATGCTGCTGGGCTGCTGTTACCTTATGTTTGGAATGGAGCTTGCTGTGCTAGAAACATTTTCTTAGGGTTCCTGCTTCACTTTCAGATTTCAGCAATTACCACATACATGTGCCACAGAGGGGGATCTTTCTCTCTAGTCACCCCTTCCTGTTATTGGTGATAGACTGGTATTGCTTGTTGCTGGTCCCACACAATAGAGACAGGAGGTGTTCTCTCTTTTGGATAAAACTAAGTCTTAAGCAGGCCCTGTGTTCCCAGTCCTCAGGGGTAGTGATTCCTCACCATTCCTGTCCCTTCTGTCCATTGAAGCCATACTCTGTATCTTCTAACTATGACTGGTCTTAGGTAGGAGGTATCTTTCTGCCCCATGATCAGCAGTGGTAGATTTCTTCTTGATGTTGGTACATACCCTTGAGCCTAGAGACAGAGGGTTTTTCCTCTTACCCAACCTCATCAAGAATGAATTGTCGTTTGTGTGGTGGGTTTGGAAGAGATTTCTACACATATCCCAAAAGCAAACATATTTTATTTCTTCCATTCCACCAGAAGCATGGAATTTGTAAGGACCTTGTGAGTGAAATGATTTGCTGCTAAGTGCACCATCAACTTAAAGCCTTTTACATCCTATGGAGGGAAGTGCCTAGTGAAGCAGGTGTAGCATTATGCCTATCTTCCGGTGGTACCCAATCAAATCCTGAATACCTGTACCAACAAGCGTCATCTCTCCCCAGACCC
>NW_006296965.1:362571-363354 GCF_000327345.1 Myotis davidii | reverse complement strand
TCATATTTTACTTATTATTTGTATGGCTTTTCAACAGTCTAGAGACAAGACCTTCCCATATCATACTGACTGATATTTAGATCCTGATTTTAAACAAAATTAAGACACATTAGACATCTAGTGAAAAATTAGAGTGAGATACTGTTTTAGAGTTAACATATTCTGATTGAAGATCACAATTTAGTATGCATATAGTACATACTTATGCTTCAGTGTTTTCTGAGCAGTGCTTAAATGGAAATGATCCCTAAAACTAATTAAAATCAAATTAAATAAAATCAAAACTTGCTTCATCCCCTTTTGTAATTAATACAATTCCAAATGGCAATAATTTTAAGTAGTAATTCTTGACTGCGAAGCTTCTTACCTTATGTAATGGGCAATGGTAAACGTATTGTTCATTTATTTAGAAAAACTAACTCAACTTTGGAATTCTTAGGTGCTGTTATAAATAAATATAACTAAATAGCCTCAATTGTTATTTAGGTATCAATGTATTTTCACCAACCAGGAGTAAAAAAAATGATTTTTCTAGCAAGGGAAAACCTGTTTTGATATTCTTGTCAACCCCATTTTAGTCTTACTACTACAGCAAAGTTTATTATTAAAATTAAAATGTGTATAGTATTTGTTGCTATTTCTTTAGTTTATTCAGTCTTTTAACTAATATTTATTCAGTACCTCTACTGTGTGAGGGTCTATATTAGGTACAAGGGATAAACAGATGTGGACAAGTAGATATGGTTGCTGTTTAATTTGCTTATAGTCCAGTGGGAGGGGAAG
>NW_006296965.1:358808-360218 GCF_000327345.1 Myotis davidii | reverse complement strand
AACAAAAACAAGGGACGCACACCATACATTTCTAAAGCTGTTATGCTAACAGATATGAGGCTGTCAACAATACCAATATGTTAAATTTAACATGCTAACTTTCACTATAAATTTGAATATAAATACTTGAGTACTATAGTGGTCATTCAAATGTGCTTTTCAGTATTACAGCTATGCAGAACTTAATTGACCAAGGGCCGCAGCTGCTGAGCTCTGAGATCCTTTGCTGCGTATGCACTGTGGCCACTCCCCATGAGCATGTCCCAGCCAGGCACTGACCCCTCAGTGATGCAAAGACAGGCCGCTCTTTGGTACACATGATATTCTCTGAAGGCAGACTTTGAATAAAGGATTCCCTAACAATTCTGCCAAATCCTTCCCAACCTACACAGACCTAGAGGCCTTCCACCTACCTTCCTGCTCTCAGGCTCACACATGCATTGCAGTCGGAAGGCCATCCAGCCTCCCCCACTTCCCTCCTCACTTTCTCTCCAAAGCATTTCTCTTCATAAGATCCTGGCAAGTTTAATCCTATCTTTGTGTCTATAGAAAAAAGCATGTAGACAAACAAGTGGTTCATTTTTTTTATTGTAATTTCTTATAAATGGTCAGTATGATCCTAAGGGTTATGTGAGAAAGGCAAAGAAAGCATTGCCATCATTTGTCAGAGGTAAACAGAGACCATTCATTGTCAGTCTGGATTAGATGTGGTTCAAAGATGGCAGGCCATAGCTAAAACCAGTCTCAGCAAAGAGTGACACTTTCTTCAGCTATTGACTCTCATTTGGCATGAATTAAATACAAAATTTAGCATTTAAATAAAAGTTAAGTAATAAACTTACTGCCCCAATTTCCTTTATATAAAAAGGAATATAAAGGAATAGTATATAGGCTTTAAATTTACAAAGTGGAGAAATAATAATACAAAAATAGAAAAGAAAAAAACAGTATAACATTTCATTTAGACATTAAATCAGTATTTTTGTCAATTCTAACCTATTTTTCAGTAATTCCAATTAACTTTTGAGCTGAATAACCAATCATATTAGTCAACACAATAATCTTTTTTTATTATTGATTTTTAGAGAAAATAGGAAAGGAGAAGCAGAGAGAGAAAAACATCCATGTGAGAACAGAACTCATCCATTGGCTACATCCTGCATGCTCCTCGCAGGGACTGAGCCCAAAACCAGGGCATGTTCCATGACCTGGAATCGAACCCAGCAACCTCTTAATGCATGGTATGACACCCAATCAACTGAGCCACACCAGCCAGGGCAACACAATAGTCTTCTTTAGTAGAACTTGGTAGACCTGTGACTACTGGTAGCCAGATGGGGGAATACCATGGATGAGGCTTTACTGGTTTGTTGACCTCAGATAGGGTTTAGAAATATTAACAGAATCCAC
>NW_006296965.1:342381-358311 GCF_000327345.1 Myotis davidii | reverse complement strand
TGCTGCTTCTATATTTACTATTATCTATTATCCTCTAGTTGTATAGATTAATTTCCAAATAAAAATGTGTAGTTATTTAGAGCAATAACAGATATGATTTTTCACAATTAATTAAAAAATAGTAATGTGGATGTAGATTTTTGGCTATATGTATAATACATTGTTTTTATTATTGTCAATTATTAGTATTTGCTTTGGATATCAGTGCATTTATGTTGTTCCTCACAGTGTCCACAACATTCAAACAGAGCAAATAAAAGATAAAGACAGTTAACTGGGCTGTTTAGCCTCTTATTGGGCAAGACTTGTTTTATGTAGCTATTTGTTGTAATCATTTTTGAGAGAAACACATTAAGATTAACCATAGTGTTTCTTTAGTTCCATTATTCCTCATTTAGAAGATGCTATAATAGGTTCACCAATGAGAAATTATTCTCCTTTTCTATTTAATTAACAAATTTTTAGTGTTATTCTATGACAAATGTTGCTTGAATCATAAGGTTGGGGTAGTAATGATGATCTCAATGAATCCATGCAGGGCCAAATTCAAAATTTGAAGAAACTGAAAATTCTCTAGTTGTATCCAATATTTCCTAAGAACTGTATGTTTTTAAAGAGGTATGATGGGGGAATGTACACAACTTTCTAAGTCTGCTTTAGTTATTGTGTTTAGTCTGCACAATTACTAAACAGTTACCTGCAAGGTGACTGTCATTTTCAATATATATTTATGTTTCCATGAGACAGATACTGCATGGGTTTATCTTATTGTTATAGTAGCTTGTTTACTTATTAATGTTCATGCTGTACTTTTTGAACTTCTCATCAGTGGGCATTAGATGATGGCACTGTGAAGGTTACTGGAATTCATGAAAAGTCTTTCTCAGTATCTGGCTATCAGCAGCTTGTGAGAAATATACAAGACCTGGGCTTGTGGCAAGAAGGAAGGCAGAAGAGGTGCTAGAAAAAATAAAGGATAAGGAGATGAAGGAAGAAGAGGACAAAAGGGAGAGGAAGTGTCCCACATCTCCCATCCATTGTTCACAGGGACCTGCTTCAATGATTTATGTCTTCACTATTTAGCAGCAAAAGTACAATTCAGCCCTTGAAACACAGATCAAATTACTGTGCCAATCTGTTCTCTTCCTTGTCAAATGTTTCACTGATTATGATTCTGTGGATGGTATAAAGCTGTCCTATGCTAAGTTAGTTCAGGCTTGTTCTTCTGATTAATAAGGAGGATATGGTTAAAATATTCTTCTTGAGTCATGTTGGTTGGACTTGCTATAATGACTACTGCCTCAATATGTGCTCCGTTTTCTCCTATCTTCTTTTCAAGTTAGAATCTGTAGTATAATTAACAATGTCTTTACTTGTGGATGTTAATTACTTCAATGTGACCATAAGAGCTGAGATAACCATTTACAAATTTAGAGGATGAGATAGCTTAGGATAACTTAATGTGAATATTTTTCTCTGGGAAAAAACTAAACAAAACAACACAATGTTATAGCAATCACTTTTTTTTTTGTAAATTGAGCTTTTTTCATTATGCTCATTAATGAAATGTCTTCATTTTATCTCCATTTTTTATATAAGCTTTAAGAATAATAAATCACTCCACATACATAGTAGGAGTCAGAAGCTAAGAAATGTGTGTCTGCTCACCAATGATGGTAACTCATTAAATACCTTCAGACTGTTTCTTACTCTCTGAGCTATAACGTTTTGCAGTTAGACTAACTCATCTCTACAGTTCTTTTCAGTTTTTAACTTCTAGCATTATAATATATATGCATATGTATATGTAGTCTTGCTCTTATTCTCTAAAACTGTGGACTGCTGCTAGGTTATAATATAAAAAGAACAGACAGTATCATAATATAGTGAAGAGACTATTGAATAAGGAAACAGGTGATTTTAGTTCTGGCTTTTTTACCAGCTGGCTGCAGGATGGAAAATTAGTAATTTACATGTTTCATACTAATCTATAAAATGTAGATAATACTATATTCAGAGTATCAGTGCTAAGGTTGAATTAGGATGCTTTAGAAAAAATAAATAAATCACCCCATGAAGCAAAGCCTTCTGGAACTAGAAGATAATGATTACTTATCCAATAAAAGACTTTAATGTATCTTAAAACCTCACACTTGATTCCTATCTCCTATTATAAATCACATCTACAAGTGCACATTTTTTTTTTTACTAGGAGTTACACTTTATGTTTATTTTAGTGTAGGATGGCTTTTTCCTTTGTGTCCCCTGGCTACTGGCACTGGCTTCCCTCTGGCTCTGGCTGCTGCCAGGCACCCAGGCTGCTTTGCTCCAGCCACTGCCGCCACCCACCGGAGGCATGCTCCAAGCCACACCACAGCCCCTAGGAGCATGCCCCCATCCCTGGTGTATGTCCGCTGGGGTGGGGGCATGCTCTGAGCTGTGCCTTGGCCGATTGAAGCACACCTCCACCCCTGGTGTGTGTCCGCTGGGGCTGGGGGCAGCACGCAGTCCCCTCCCACCCATCTGCACATGCAGCCTCCTCCTGAACTTTTTTTTTCCAACTAGCTTTTACATGTTCTGGCCTAATAATTTTAGCTGCTGTTCCTAAATATGTCCTCATCTTACTGGCCTCCAAATTGCTCTCATGTTATACATTTTCTATCTCTAATACCCATTTTCCCTTGGCATAGTCCACCAATATTCACATTGTAGAATTATATTAAGTTTTGAAATAACCCCTTCTTTTTCCATCACTAGCCCAGTTAATTGTAATATATGTGTGTTAGGACTCCAGTAATTTTTGAGGAGTACAATTTTGTAACATGTCAACCATATGTTTTGTTAGATTTATTAGATTTTTAAAAAAATTAAATGTGCAATCCTAAAACAATATGTACGGTCACACTCTTTTGAGTGATGAAGTATGTCTTTTAATTGTATTTTAGAATTTTAGTAAAGTTTTAAAAATATTTAAGATAGTCCCCTGATACCATTCACACAATTTCTGCTAATTGTCAAATTTGGCATAATTATGGTATTAACCAAACTACAGAGTTTATTCAGATTGTAACATACATATATATAATTTTTATCGACACAGTCTTTTTCTGTTCCAGGACCCAACCCAAGATATCACATTGCATTTACTATGTCTCTCCATTTATTTATTGTTTACCTATATCAGTGTAGAATCATAAATATTTATTTTATTCTGAGTTATTATCCAATCAATATCATTTTTATTTAGTTTCAAACAACCATTAGAAAATATTTCATGTTGGTTCCTATGACCTATGAACATGTCTCAATTCCTTTTTTTTTTCTTTTTTTGAGTTTTTCCTTATTTTCCCTTAAAATAAGGAAGGATCATCTTGTATTTTCCCTACCTGAGCCCCGGGATCAAGGAGCCCTAATTCTTACTATAAGATATTGGTATTTAGAAACCAGGATCTGAGTGCTTACTAAGCAGCAGTTCTCAACTTGAGGGTCGCCTAAGATCATCCTGCATATTAGATATTTACATTATGATTCATAACTGTATCAACATTACAGTTATGAAGTAGCAACGAAAATACTTTTATGGTTGGGTCACAACATGAGGAACTGTATTTAAAGGGCCAGATGGTTGAGAACCACTGGCCTTAGATGCATTAATTGCCACTGGGATATCAATGCTTCTGTGCCTTCTCAGTCAATAGAGTTAGAAAATATATGTATGTTGTGAATATACCATATGCACACACACAGACACACATATACACACATTTTAATCTTTATTTTGATTCTTATCATTTATTGTTCGATAGAAAGGCATAATTTTTTCACATTTCGTATAACGATCTCACAAACTGCTTCTCCTATATTACAAAAAGCCATAGCTAATTTTCATTGAGACAGAGCCTTTGAACCTGACATTCAAATCACCATAATAGAAATAGTAGTTGCTGTGGCTAACTTTCAGGAGGTGTCTTAACAAAGGCATGCTAAGGCCTCTTTAAAACCTGTAGCATTTTAAAAGGCCCATCTTTCTATCCAATGCCTATGAATGCTAATAAAAGAAGAATCCCAGAGATGTGCTAGGGGGTTTGAGTGGTTTAGTTTGAAAAGCTAAGTTTATTGATTCCAGACTCCAACCTTAAATCTTGATGTAGAGACTCAGAGAAATGAGTTCTTCTCTCCAGCTTGCTTTTCTCAAGGGCAACTCTATGTCTTTTGGGGACCCAGGCACTGACTACCCTAACAGTCATCTATCTACAAGTATGCTTGCATCTATTTAAATGTGTGTATTTAAAAGCCACACATTTCTAATAACATCTGTAATTCCAATTCAAATGCATTTTACCTGCCTGTTTTCCTTTTTTGTAACTTCTTTCTGCCATAGGAGGGAACCTGGCTCACATTATTTACAATTTATTTTCTTATTTTTTCAACCATGGCATTTACATAAAGCATTTAGAATTGCTGACCCATAGCCTCGTGAAAAGCAAATTTACTGACTAGAATATAATGTATGTGTAGAGTTCTTTTAATCTTTAGCCTTATAGTGAAATGCTGTTTTCTAAGTTATTTAGGTTAGCTCTGTTGTTCCCTAACTGCTTTAGTTTGGCTGTTATTGATTGGTGACACACTTAGGCTTCATTGTTATAGTTGGTAATCAGTTCCACACTTATTATAGTTGATGTTTTAATGCCATAGAACAGTGTTTGGCAAACCGTGGCTCGTGAGCCACATGCAGCTCTTTGGCCCCTCGAGTGTGGCTCTTCCACAAAATACCTCGTGTGGGCACTCCCATACAGTGCGATTGAAACTTCGTGGCCCATGCGCAGAAGTCAGTTTTTGGAAAGGAGATAGACAAAACAAGTCTACAAGACGAGAGTGGATGGGCGAGACATGACCACAATCATGATAAAGGAGATCAGTTCCAAATGTCCAAAATTCCTTTATGAGTGAATTATGGACACCAGCAAGATCAAGCTTCAGACAGTACCTGCTAAATAAGAATTGTACAGATAGCCGATTTCTCCTCCCTCCTGAACCTTCAACCCTGAATGGGAAAGAGAGTAGGAAAAGAGGTGAAGGCCCAACCTTAATACCTTACCAGGGAGCACACAAGGAACTAGCAGCATTCCCAGGATTTATCATAACTGTGTATTAAGTGGGAAGAGATGGTTTTTAAATGGGACTGATCATCTAATTGTCAAACCATAAGTCTGCTTTTCTTCTATAAGTTACCAGAGAAATGTTTGCAATCTTACATTATTAAAAATTAATTGAACCACCTAAGTTTCAAGCAAGAGAAGAAGAATAAGTTAATGAATTTTAAAAAGACATTGGGAAGCAAAATGAGATATTTCGTGAATATACATTATGATTCCTGTATGTGCAGCACATTGGTGTAATTTTTATAACAAATAGCACATTTCCTCTTTACGTGTTTCTTTGTAAAGATGTACCATAATTTATTTCAGTCCTACTCTATAGACATTTAGATTATATCCAATATTTATTTGTTATATATAAATCTAAATGATTAATCTCTTATGTATGTCATTTTGCAGGCGTGCCTGTCTGCAAGAAGTATTCTGAGATATGAAATTGCAGAGGTAGGCATTGCTAAAATGCCTTCTAAAAGGTCGTGGCAATTTGTACTTTCATCATCAATGTGCCTATCTTACAATGAACTATTGAACCATGTTAATTTTTGTCATTCTGTTAGATTTTTTAAGACACTTTTGTAGGGAATTGAAATCCTTTTGTGTGATTTGGAACAATTATACAAATTTTCCTGTTAAATGTCATTCTATATCTTCTCTTTACATATCTTCCCTTTGGTCTTGTTCTAACTAATTTTGAGGATCTCTTTATATATTAGAGAACTAATCCTTTAAGTGTCAAATATTTCCCACCAAGACGTTTGCAATTTGATTTTATTATGATAGGCTTTATGTTTTTTAGTTTTTGTAAAATTTAATTTATCAGTATATTATAATAATGACTCTGGAATTTGACCATAGTTAGAAAAATTTCTGGTTTCCAATATGTATGTAGGTATATATATACACAAGTATATGTATGTATATATGTACATATACACATACATGTAAATATTATATAATTTAATCTAAAACTTTACTTTAAAAATTTACAATTTAATTTTAGATTCAATTAAAATTTGTGTTGCATGGCATGAAAAAATATACCTGCCTTTAATTTTTCAACTATCTGGTCTGTTTTCCCAAACTATTTCACACTTTATTTTAAGTAAATTTAATTTTGACTTCATTTATCATATATTACATTTCAAATATACTTAAGCATTTTCTAGGCTTCCTTGTCTGATCTTTATTCTATATCTTTATGCATTACTATTTCACTATGTCAATTGCTGTTTACTGTACAGTATATACATACTAGTGGCCCAGTGCACGAAATTCATGCACATTAAAATGGAATTAATTAGAGGAAATATTTTAATATTGCTATTTGCCCTTTCTCTATAATAGAAGTGTCAGAGATGAAAGAAAATTAGTAAAATGTATATGAAAATCTTCCTCCTGTCAGAGTCTGGGGTGTACTATGGGACCCAGAGTCAAGTCCCTGCCTACCTGCGCATATCTCAAAATCTCACAAGATCCAGACCGGGCCAGCCCCACCCCCATTGGACAAGATCCAGACCGGGCCAGCCCCACCCCAATCAAGCCCGACTGGGCAGGGAGCACAGCCTCAGGTCTCCTGTCAAACCCTGCCAGGCAGGGGGTCTGAGGTTCCCTGGTCCGATGCCGGGATAGGAGGGGATGGTCTGAGGTCCCTGGCTTGGCACCGGGGTGGCAGGTGCACCTTGAGGTCCCCTGTCAAACCCCGCCAGGTGGGGGACGCGGCCTCAGGTCCCCTGGCCTAGGGCAAAGGGTGCTGCCTGAGGTCCCCTGTCCCGGCACCTAGGTGGGGGACGCAGCCCGAGGTCCCCCGTCAAGCCGTGCTGGGTTGGGAGTGCAGCCTGAGGTCGCCCAGGCCAGCACCAGGGAGGGGGTTGCGGCCTGAGGTCCCCCATCAAGCCCTGCTAGGTGGAGGGCGCAGCCTCAGGTCCTCTGCCCTGACCTGGCTCCATGCAGCCTCAGGTCCCTGCTGATCGCTTGTTATGGGAACCCTGCCTCTGCTGTGGGTGGAGCCATCTTGTGACGTTGTGATGGTTAATTTGCATATTACCACTATTATATAAAATATACATATAGTTTTAAAAGAAAAATCTGTTAAGATTAGCACAGCTCTTTGGTTTTATCTGTTACTCCTATCCTTTCAGAATTTCACATTCCTTTTGTTTCTTCAGATTAGATTTTGAACTATTGAAATCAGAAACTGAGACTTAAAATTTTATATTTAACACAGTGTACAGCATGATGCCTAATGCAAAAAACACCATAAGTAAATCATTGAACGTTTATTGAATTAAACTGGATTACTTATTTTAAAATCATAGCACCACAAAACTTGTCTTTCATCTAGAGAAGTAGTTAGGGGATGGCAATATGGAATTTTTTGTTTAGAACATTGTGAAGATGTAAAATAACAAAAACTCAGAAGGCTGAGGTGATTTTGCTGATGGAAGAGGCAGTTAAACCATTCCTGGAGAAATATGTTAGTTGAAGTAATGTAATAATTTGAAACACACAGCTCTTTACTAGTAAACTAACAATAAGCATTTGCATCCTATTATATTACTTGCCAAGGATAAACACTAAAAGATATCCATTGTTTTTGCTGAATATGCAACCATTTCCCTTTTGCTGAAAAGAGGGCTCTCAGTTATGTTCAAGAATCCCCTTTTCCATCATCAGTTTACATGGTTCTTTTATATCAAATTTGAACCCTAGCTCCAAAGTTGGATATAAAATCTACGCTTTGTTAATCAGGTCTCAACACCTGTCCACAGTGGTGGTTATTAATATATTTGACTAGAGGAAGAACATTCACAAGTGCCCAATTCAAGTACTTCTATTGAAATTAAAGAAAAGAGAAATAGGACTGTACAGCTGGGGCCCATCACATAGGAATAGCCTGTCTGAAAATGAAAGCACAGCACCAAGAAGACTATATCAACAGTAGAGAGGCTGCACCCCTATGTTCATAGCAGCACAATTCACCACAGCTAAGATTTGGAAATAGCCTAAATGTTCATCAGCAGCTGAGTGGATTTAAAAACTGTGGTACATCTACACAATGGAATATTATGCTGCAGTAAAAAAAGAAGGAATTCTTACCATTTGCAACAGCATGGATGGAACTGGAGGGCATTATGCTAAGTGAAATAAGCCAGTCAGAGAAAGATAAATATCACATGACCTCGCTCATTTGTGGAAGATAATGAACAACATAAACTGATGAACAAAAACAGATCCAGAGACAGAGAAGCATCGATCAGACCATCAAATCTCAAAGGGAAGGTAGGGGAGGGTGGGGGTAAGAGGGAGAGATCAACCAAAGGACTTGTATGCATGCATATAAGCCCAACCAATGGACACAGACACCAGGGAGGTGAGGGCATGAGTGGGAGGATGGGGGGAAATGGGGGAATAAGAACACATATGCAAAACCTTAATCAATAAAGAAAAACAAAAGAATAAATCAGCCCAGTGGGACTTATTACTGATTCTGATGCCATCATCTGAGCCCCTTGATCCAGCAGTGAGTTAAGTTTTCATTTAGGTATACCAATAATTCAAAACAATACTCAAGTCTGTATGACTTGAAATTTTTCTCTCTTGCAACTCAACACCTTGACCCATATACATTATTCCTAGGAACATATTTTTAATAGTAGTCAAGTTATTTTGTTCAAGTAGGCTTGTGCTTGTGTGTGTACATTTGTGTATGTTTTCTTTACAAAACAGAGTTTATTTTTTCCTAACTGCTCAATAGAGTACTGTGAACATCCTGGCAACATTACTTGCCTCATAGACTTATGTAAGTTACTGGCTTGCATTTTTTTTTTAAGAGTATGAATAGGTTTTCTTTCTTTTATCCTTTTTTTCCCTTTTTTTCAAGGATTTGCATAAAGCCTTTCTTATCCTCTCCAGGGATTTGAAGAAATATATAGCTGACAATTTGCACCTTAAAATGCAGCACTGGGAAACGTATTCTTTTTTTGGAGTTAATTCTCCAGTTGGGTACAGAGAGTAATCCTAAAACACCTAGAGGTTTTTTGAAGTCTCTAACAAATATACATAGCAACAGCATTTTGGAAAATATATGGAGAATTAGATAATTTTTCAATCTTTTATATAGAAACCATTCCTACTACTGTTAGTCTTTTACTTGATCGTTTATGCATGGGAACATGAGGAAGGCCTAGAGCAGGGGTCCTCAAACAACGGCCCGCGGGCCACATGCAAATACAAATATTGTACTTGTTCCCGTTTTGTTTTTTTACTTCAAATGAGATATGTGCAGTGTGCATAGGAATTTGTTCATAGTTGTTGTTTTTTTTAAACTATAGTCTGGCCCTCCAATGGTCTGAGGGACAGTGTACTGGCCCCCTGTTTAAAAAGTTTGAGGACCCCTGGTCTAGGGTAATAAAAAAGCAGAAATCAAAATAAAACTTTGCCAGAGATAACAGCAAAATAGCAATGTTTGGAGTCTTAAAACTTGATAGCAGTTTAGAAAAACAGTATATGACATGACGGTGTTAAGTTTTACATGTGCTGCTGGTCAGAGACTTAGAAAACTTGTTTTATTTTGTGTACTACTCAGGAAAAATTATGCCAGATTATGCTACTGCAATGTTCAGGAAACTTTTTTTTTTGGTACACTGCATAAAAGGAATGGAAAAAATTATATGAGGTATTTATTGATTTACAAAAATGTATAGAAGATATACAATTGGGAATGCATGTGAAAACACCATATTTGTTTTTATTTCTGAATCATAAAATATTGCTTTCCTGTCACTTGCCTTGGTGCTCTTTCTCCCCAGACAGCCTGTCGGGCCCTGTGACAAAAGCACAGACAACATCTGCCATGTCTTCAAGACAGTAAAAGCAGCCATTTAAAGGAAAAGGAAATGAAAAATAATGAGCGATCATGGTTGTTTTTTTTCTCCATTATCTTTTGTTTTACACTTTATTTCCCTCTGGTCCCAGGTAGGTTGTCTGCATTATGAAGGAATCCCGACCTATGTCATCAAAAATGCGGCCGCTCCTGCCAGCTGTCACAGTGAAGAGAGGGGGATCTGCACGGCATCAACCGCTCTCTGACCGTTACATCAGCACAGGGTTTTATCTAGACCCACTCCCCAAAGAAGCAGTAATTGTGTGGTTCTGTTTGTGAAAAGTACTAATGTGTCCGCTTTAGGATTTTGTATATGCTCGTGTCCCCCGAAAGCTTACATAAGGCACTTTTATAAGTTAAATGCCCCTCAAAGGCAATATTTTTACAGGATGCTCTATGGACCAATATATTCATTTTTAGTTTTTAATATATTGTATCTCACTTGTGAATATTTAAAGAATAAAATATTAAAAGTTAGAAAACTACAAAGTTGAAACCGGGTGCCTTTGCAGTTATCAGTGCATCCGTTTTTCTGTTTCAGTTTCTTATGCTATCCAGTATGGGAGCACTATAATAAAGGCGTGTACGAGTAATTTGTAATTACCTGGAAAAAGGAATAGGAAAAGAAGAATAAGATCTCCCATCTATCTAGAGCATTCAAACATCCTGTCTGGTAGAGCTTTCTGCCGGGAACATATTGATCTGGTCCTGAGAAATGTTCCTGGAAAAGGTGTCCCTGGCCATGAGAACAAGAAGTTCTCCTTGTTTATGGATGTGCTTGCATAGTTCTTTGCCTTACTCCCTTGGCTTATTCCATTTTTATTCAGATTTAGAGGGAGGCTTATGAAGACTTTATGAATATTCTAGCCGTGGTAAGACAATCTTGACTAAACTATTATGAGATTCACCTTTTGTGAATAATTTCTTCAATAAGGTGTTTTTATTCTGCCAGGACAATGGCTAATATGACTCCAGAGATTGATCTATATGCCAGGGAGAGGGGTGATACAAGGAAAATAATAGATATAAAGTATTTTTTTCTGAGGAGATTCTTTCTCTAGTCTGCTACCAGAAAGCAAAGGAGATAATTAGACCTGAGTCATGATTATTTTGGCATCTTCAAACAAAAGACAACAAGCATACAAAAACAAAAAACAACTATAATTTGTTCTAGGGGTTCAGCAAATAATTTATAGGTAATAGTAAAAATTTATTTCTAGCCAAGATAAAATGTGAATATTTGTTATGCTTATCTTATGTAATTATAGGAGAAAATGGGTACAAGATATGCAGAGAGAGATTTTTGGCTTAGAGAGTATTACCCAAAGATTTTTTGCATGGCTACTTAATATAAACAGTATGTTTCCTGATAGTAGAATTTTTCAAATGCTAGCTGGATCAGACTTCAAAGAGGAATGCTACATAGATTTTTATATGAAAAAGGTTGTTTCCTTTAATAATAAGAATGCAAATTTCTAATAGTTACTGAGTTTTCATCATGTACAAAAACATTATTTGATCAATTTTCATGAGTTGTTTCATTTGTTTCTCACAACTTCTGCTTTTTGAAATGAATGTGCTGAAAGAGAAGAGAAGGAATAAAGATTGGGCCAGGGAAGATGTTGGGATCTGCACAGGCATCACAAGGCCTGAGAGGACTCAAGCTGAGATGGTCCCTGGAGCTCTCCTGATTTGAGGCAAAGGGGCAGGTGTTCACATCCCCAGGTGAATCAGCCGTGGGAAGATGGCTGTCACAGGACTGAGGCATAGAGTATGTGGGGACTGCTTCCTTCAGCTCAGACAATTCCCAAAAGAGCTTGACCAGGGCCACCTGGGGGGATATATCCTCCAGACCTGAAAGGGGCATCTGAGGTGGGCTCACAGCACCCATGACACCAGAGTAATAACTTAATATTCTACCAAAATGTTGCTAGTCATATCCTTTCCACTGGCTATCTCAAAGTGTATTTCTTCAGTGCCCCGTGGTTAAAAGGAGCCTGTTTAAGTGAACACTGTATGTTATTGATGGCTCTTTATGATGGCATTTCAAGCTGTGT
Organism: Myotis davidii; assembly: GCF_000327345.1. Classification (NCBI taxonomy): domain Eukaryota; kingdom Metazoa; phylum Chordata; class Mammalia; order Chiroptera; family Vespertilionidae; genus Myotis; species Myotis davidii. Next base: position 346,213 of record NW_006296965.1, on the reverse strand, counting down.
ATAATAAGAGGCATAGGCTAAGACTTGGTTAAGTTTTACCATTTAACCAACACCCCTGTCACTCTTTCACTTAACAAAAATCTATCAGCTCTAAGTGCCAGGTATTTTTCTAAGCATTGGAGATAGAGGGGGGAAAAGTCATGTCATGAACATTGATAGGCATTTATTTGTTAAGTGAATGAGTGACAGGTTGAGGAGGTAAATAATTAACACTTTTACTTTTCTCAGATTTGCTGTGAACCAAGCAAAGTTCTAAATTATTTGCATATATTAATGTTGTAAACTCTTATAACATTGTTATAAGACAGGTGCCACTAAACTTAGGAAACTGTGGTGCAAGGAGGTTATAAAACTTGCTATAATTCCCCAGATACTATGGGCTGCATGCCTCTGGCATTTAAAATCTGTCTGCCCCTAGACACTGTGCTCTGAACCACATGCAACTAGTAAGTGTAACATTATGCTTCATGGTGTTTATCAAGGCTTTCTAAAGTTGCTTAACATTAGATTCCCTAACATAGTGATAAAAGAGTACATGATTTATCAGAAATTATGGATTTATTATTTCAAAAAAAGTGTGCAAAGTTTTTTTCTCCCCTGATAGAATCTAAATATCTTTATGCATTTTAATCCATTTGTATTAATCATGCATCCCTAAAAACATTTGAGTCTGATGTTTTTGAAGATTTTCTGATTGCCTCATCTGACACATCATCATCTTCTTTTGTGCTGGGATCTGGAACTCAGCAGTCACCCAGTCCCTGGGTGACAGGACCTAGAGGTAGGATGACAAACCCTTGGTTTGTCAGGAAATGCCTGGGACTTCTTCAATGTTACCACTGAAGATCCATATCTTGGGAGTTTTCTCAGTGCTAAGCAAACTGGAATGGTTTCTGAGTCTATTTTGTAAACATATTCTTGTTGCTGATATCATTGCCCCTACCTCACGGGGAAATATTTGATTAAGAAACTTCAGTTATTTGACTTCAAATACAAAAATGGAAGGGAGAAGGGATACGTGGAGAACTGTCCATTTGGACCTCTTTCAGGAAGGGGACTGAGGAGGAGAGAAAGAATTAGGGATTCCCGGGTATTACACTACTTTGTGTGCTCCCTGCAGGACTGTTGGCCATAGCCCAGCTGAGTGGACCTTCTGCAGCAGGAGTTTTCAGGGATGCCTCATAGCACTTTCCTGCTTCCTCATATTTCTCATCCTTCAGTCTTCTAGATTGAAAAACATTAGGCAAGAAAAGAGAAAAATGAAAAGAAATTTACACGATTTTTGTTTCTAGCTTTACCATCTGTGCCTAATTATTAATCAATAGTTAGGGTTTTTTTCTGACCTAAAGTCTGATCAGAAGCTTTTATAAAAATAGTTCTGACGATGGGGTTTTATAAGTCTTTTCATTTTAACATGCCATATTCAAAATAAAGCAAAAACAAACAAAAAAACTGTGCATTTATTTAAGCTGTATGATATCATAAGTGATTTGATGACTTAATACCGTATTATTAGAAAAAAATGAAACAACTTATTAGGCAACACTTGTCAACAAAATAAGAATCTTTGTTAAAGAATGTTGAACTGAGTATTTCAAGCCAAAATCAATAAAAACATACAAAAGCGTGAATGATGACTAATGAGAAAATCAAGCCCTTCATACTTTGATGAATGCCATCAGAATGTGTCAAAACTTGCCATGTAGTACAGATGAAAAAGAGTATAAAACCTGAAGAAAAACTAATTATGGAAAAACAAGTGACAGCAAAGGCAACTTGAGAATGGCTGATGAGATAATTTTACTGAATAGTCAAAGAATACCTAAGGTCTGAAGTTGTTGATACTTGTTTTATCAGTGACACTGGGGACTCAAAGCCAGAATTAAGAAGTTATATGTATGTTGGAATGACTTTGTTTAGTTATATTGAAAGAGCGACATTCTGCTATACTAATAATTTCTCAATAGCTATTATCCAAGGTTATACTGGTTAGCTCTTGACTTGAAAAACCTTAGAGGATAAATGAATTCAGCTATATAAAGTATTTAGCATTGTAGTTCCTTTAGCTTTCATTCTATTTATAGACCAATCAGAATTTAATACAAGATTGATGACAAAAACATTGGGGAGAAGTGTTGCTTTTCTTTTCTTGTAGGTTGCTGCTGTTGTTGTTATTATTATTACTTTGGTCCCACATACAGACTGAAATTGAATCTTGTAATTTCCCTCTGTGATTGCATCTGAAAAGACATAGATTTGAGGATGTACATAGTATATCAGACTGTCAGGGAAGTCTGTGATATTATTTTTAAGCCTGAGATACTAAGCATCGCCCTTGTGTCTGAGTAGCCTATTTTTTTGTGTGTGTTTTGTCAGAGGTTGTATTCAGGTTCCTTGTGCCAGTGAGGTTTCAATCCCTATCTTTTCCAAGCAAACTATTGAGTGCCGTCTGGTTTTTATTACTGCCTATATTAAAATGAGAGAGGAAGGAGATATAGTAAGGGGATAATTGTTAAGCAAAAAGGAACCAGAACATAATAATTTGGGAAATTATCAAGCTATGTCAATTGCAAAGCATACCAAAATTAATTTACTGCCAAGATAGGATGCTTTGGAACAAGAGCCAAGGGTGTGGCTAATCACTTTATAATGCCTCACAAAGATTAAAAGGTCTTAGTATTCAGTCACACAGAAGACTTTGTGAAGAGATTAAATGTGTGACATATAGATCCCCTCAGACATCATATCAGAATAGATATGAGATTATTCAGGAAAGATCTGTGGAAGAGCCATTGTCTAACAGAGTGAATCCATGTGATATACATGGGAGATGTACTAGGTACTTGAGACTTTTATACCAGCAGAAACACTGTCAACTTGTATTGAAAGGCACAGTAAAGAGTGGGAATGAAAGGAGGTTGTTAAACTCTCAAAATTCTATAGGCAGGAACCAGAATGATAAAAATACTGAGCCACAGACACATACTACCCTTCATGAAAAGGGAGAATGTTTCCCATAAAAGCTGTGAGCCCAGACAGTGTAACTTTCAAACACTAAGTATTTCCAAGATTTGAAACTTAGTTTAATTAGATAATGAGATCTAAAACTTTTGATGTAAGGAAAATACAAAAATTTTAGATGAGTTGATTCTCTAATTGGTTGAGACTTTTGGTGACCTTGGGATGGAATGAACATTATTTGCATATGGGATGGATGTGAATCTTTTGGTGTCAGAAGCTGGACTGTGGTAGACATAATAATAGCCCCCAATAATGTCTACATTTTAATCCCTAGAACCTGTCAATAAATTATATCAAATGGCAAGGAGAGATTAACTTTGCAAATGGAATTAAGATTGCTAATAAATTTACATTAAAATAGTGAATATTATCTGGATTATTCTGGGAGGACAATGTATCACAAAGATCCTTGGATGTGAAAGAGGGAGGGATGCAGGAGAGTCAGTCAGAGTAATATAATGTAAGAAAGACTAACATTTTTGAAAATGGAAAGAGGCATGAGCCAAGGAATACGGGTGATCACTAGAAGTTAGGAAGGGCAAGGGAGTGGATTCTTCCTAAATCTTCAGGAGGAATGTACATTTGCCTTGATTTTAGCTGAGTGATACCTACTTTGGATTTCTGAACTGTAATATAATAATGTTATTACTTTAAGCCATTCATTTTGTGGTAATTTTCTTACAGCCATGATTGAAAACTACTGCATGCTCCTAGGACACTGGTTCTTTGTTTGTTTTTAATAATTTCCATTAGTTAAGTACTTGTTTTGCCAGAAACCTGGAGTTTTTATCTACAATTTCAGGAAATCTTT
>NW_006296965.1:334594-342167 GCF_000327345.1 Myotis davidii | reverse complement strand
GAGCCCCCCAAAGGCAGATTTCACTTTTATTGCCAAGCTTTTTATTTGATTATTTCTTTCAGTTTCTACCTCTTTGCTCCATGTGTCTATCCATGTTGCCAATCTTTTTCTTCCTAGATTTTAACATATTAATCACCTAACAGTGAAATAATATATGGTTATTTTATATTCTCTATCTGATGGTTCCAACATCAGAGTGATAGCTGAGTCTGGCTCTGTGGATTACTTTGTCTCTGAACAATGTGCTGTGATGTTTGTTTCTTGTTTGTTTGTTTTTGTTTATTTGTGTGTCTTGTAATCATTAGTTGACAGCTGGACACTTTGTCAGAGCACAGAGACTGAGGTATATAATATTCATGCCTGGAAATGTGAACTTCTTTTGCTAAGCTTTACAAGTTGAGTTGTTCTAGTGAGAAGATGGGCTACACTTATTATTATTAGTTATTATTATTATTGTTATGGTTACTCTTAGCGCCCCCCCAACTTCAAATATGTCTACTTTTGCCTTTTGTTCATTGTTTATTGTGAGGGCTGTTTTGCTCCATTCTCTGCTTAATATCTTATTTTTGCACTTTTGTGTCGGAGAAGGTATTTCTCCACAATTATTCCATTCTCCATGTAGAAGACTGCTATCGTTTGTCCTGCAACTCTTGGCAACCTGGTGGCATGAGTGGAGGGCATGAACATTCTCTGATATTCTGGTTCACTCTTAGTTTTAGGCAGGTGGTGCTTTCCTGATTCTCCATGGTGTGAGGATCTCCTGTTTGGTGATCCTTCCCCTTTCCCAGTGGATAATCTCATAATTACCAGTTTTTCTCATGGTTATCTCCTGAGGTCTGTGGAGAAAATGTTACAAATGAGCGTGGATTATTTTTGTTTTGTTTTTTATGTCCTAGGTGTTCTATTCTTTCACACGTGCCTGTACTCATTTTCTAGCAATTTGTTTAAATATTTACTGAATTCTTCTTTTTTGCTTGTTGGCTTGCTGCATCTGCCCCCAGGTCGGCTCATGCTGTGTGATCTCTTTCTTAGAAACATGAGTCTTCCCATCATTTTTGGTTAATTTGTCCTGTGCCCTTAGTTCCCTGATGAGTTTAAGAAAAATTTGATTTATCCATTATCCAGCTTTGTATTTTGATGTGATATGGGTGGAAAACAATGGTCTTGCCAGAATTATAGAATTATGCATCCTCAGTAGAAGCTTAAATTCTTGTTCCCCTTGTGTGGAAAGTTCTCAGTTTTGGTGTAGAAACATATTGAAGTCAACAGCACATGAAAATATACTAGATACATTAGAGTTTATTTTTTATTTAAAATTATTAAATTCGCCCTTCTTAAGAGTCATAACTACACTGGAATGTAGTCATGTCCCGGGACCTTCTGTAAGCAACTTTTAAAAGCAACTTTCAGAAGGTATACTCTGCTTAAAATAGAAGAATGTAGGCTGTTAAGCATAAAATGTATAGCTCTGTTGTTTTGTTTTGTTTTTTTTCTTTCTACTCTTAAGATAACACTGAATCACAAACCTGAGATGTCTTAGAGATTTATCCTTCTATTCATGTCCGCATGGCCATAGCCACAGAGACGTAGACAGGGTGCCGCCAGGAGCTGAATAAATCAGATTGTTGAATCTTGCATAGAAACTGATCACTCAATACAGCCCATGGCCCTGAACCTCTTAACTTATGCTTAGTCGTAAATTTTGCTCTACAAAATCTGTTGTAAAACTTGGAATATATTTTCATAATATTTTATTATAAAGACGTAGTTTATTTTAATATCTATAAATGAAGTCACCATCTTCATTCACTCTTTTCCAATCTTATTCCATATATATTCTGTACACATACTGTGTATGTTTATTAAGTGTTTCAGATTCATTAGACCTTGTGTATAAGTACCATCCCTACACAAACATGAGTTTTGTTCATCATATACTGATATTATTAGTTCATTTGTAAGGTTGATTGTGTAAGTTGAATGTTTATGAATTGATATTCGTTGCGGTAATGTTTTCTTCATTTCATTTTATATTTTTAAATTGCAGTCATTGAACGATGTACACATTGTGAATTTCTAATGGGTAAAAGCTGAATTAATATGCTTGAACTCATTCATTTTCCAGTTCAATCTAGAATTTTAGTGCATATTTGCAATTCACCCAGCCAGTATTGTTCAAATAGGGATGCAAACCCCAGGGTTTGCATCTGAAGCAGCTCATTTGACAGTGTAAAGCATTGATGACTAAGTTATTTTCCCCTGCCCTATGTCTGATAGCTTTCTGTTATGAATTTCAGGAACACTTTACTAATACGTTTAGCTTGTGGCATTTCTTTATGTCATATCTAAAGTCTGATAAAATCTATTAAAGAAATGTTTCTATTTCTACATGATGGAATTGATAACAAGTAAAAATTGATAATATCTGAGATGCCTCGGATTTTACCTTTCTAAAAGAGAAAATTCTTAATATAGTGCTCCCTTCATTATCTTAGTAGGAGAAGAAATTTCTGCTCTTAGGATAACACTATTTATATCATTATTTCATATTATTAATGTTTTAAGTAGAGAACAAACACAATAATGGCAAAAGGCTTTTCTCAGGAAAAAATAGAAATGTTTAGCTTCAACTTCCTGAGTTTCTTCAGTTTCACCTGGGTCCCTCTCATTGCTGAAAATGGACTGCGTCTATCAATAGACCTGGACATTCTCGCTTTTCTCTGCCTATTGATTCTCACCTACCACAGGAAAGGTGGGTTGCTTTTTCTTTTACTTATTTGCTTGTTTGTTGTTGTTTGTTTTAAATGATAGTGTCTTTCAACTCCTCATGTTTTATAACAAAGATCCTGTTCTTGTCAACAAAATATTCATAAAAACTTGAAAATATGAGTTAAAAAAGTGCTGGTAATCTACAGAAACAACATTGTAATTAAAAGAATTCTAACTAAGATGCCAAAGCCTTCTCCAATTTAAATAGAAGTATATCGGCTAAAATATCCTGCAACTCAGAATATCAATGTATAATCCATGGCATTGATTACAATGCTATTCTGCCCAAATGGCAGAATACTTAAAATCATATTCTGGATATAGACTGCCTGGGATTGAACACTGTTTCTACTACTTATTAGTTGAATAAGCTCAAATAAATTTTAAAATTCTCGGTTTTCTCATCTGTAAACTGTATTAGTTGTACTTTATTCTGAAAGTTATTTTGAGGATGAAATAGGAAAGTATACATAAATTTAGAGCAATAAACAAATAATAATACAGTGGGGCTTTGACTTATGAGTGTCCCGACTAACTAGTTTTTAGAGATACGAGCTGTCTCTTGGCCGTTTTTTTGCTTTGAGTTGCGAGCTAAAATTCGGTTATGAGCCAGCTTCAGATACCCCACCGCTAGTTGGAACAGCAAACGTCACAGTGAACGCCACAACATCAGCCCAGCATCACATGTCTCACTCTTTCACTTTTTGATTTGACATACAAGTAATTTGAGTTATGAGCTCCGTCACGGAACTAATTAAACTCGTAAGTCAAGCCCCCACTGTATTATTAATACTTTATGTGAATTTGAAATACTTATGTAGCATATTAAACCGCCTCAACTCCTTGGCACCTGGGAGAATAAGAACAATGGGGAACCTAGGTTTAAAATTTAGACCCTCCCAACACAATCCATAAGTAAACTGAAATCTGTGTAAGGGGATCAAATATTTGGCAACAGAAGAAGAGCTGGCTGTGGGTGGTGAGAACACAATGCAATATACAGCTGATGTATTACAGAATTGTAGTCTTGAAACCTATATAATTTTATTAACCAATGTCACCCAATAAATTTAATTTTAAAAAAAATCTGCAGCAGTATTTTTGGAAATGGGTTTGGCATTTTCAAAACAATATCTGGGTTTTCAGCTACGAGAAATGTATATAGGAATCCTTTAGCCCTCCTTGTCATGGTGGCTACCTCAGCTCAGGCTGCACGGTTCACTATATTTCTGCTGTTCATTTGGTAGAGGTGGAGGTGGCTGGAAAAAAAAATAAGTCAGATGGATCAATCTAATTATCCAATTTCATTCCTCTTACCATTGTAGCTTGGAGAGCTGGAATCATTTACATTATCATTTATTTATATTCATCTTTGATCAGCTTCCTTTTCCTGCAAAGTATATGAAAGACATCTATGGTACTGTGTTGACTTGGGGGGTCAGGGAGAATTTCTCCTGGTGTACATCATTTTGTAACAGTAAAAACACAGCATAATTGCCATCTCATGCTGTTTTCTAATGCTTCTGTTGAAGAGATAGAGGGAAGAGTTTGAGGAGTCAGATGAACCCAGCTCCCATAACTAAGAAATATGAATAAACCATTATAGGTTGTTAGAACAATCCTGGCTTTCTGAGTAATATGAAAACGCAATTTGCTAAAATAACCCCAAAATGGTCTGCTTGTGTAACAGTTTAGGAACTAAGAGGCAGACCGACAGGCTATTTATTTCCTTGAGGATCGGTAGGAATTTATTTTATTTCCTCTCCTGATGGCTCTTCTAACTCCCTCTATACCTTCTTGTGGATAGAATTACACATCACCATAGAGATAAAATAAAACAGCCTGGCAAATTCAGACTCAGAAAAGCATATTTAATTTACCTTTCAATTTGGCTGTTGCTTCTCTCTCTACTGTGGCACCTAGCACAAGCTGTTTTAACTGTCAGTCATACAAATTAGAGTCAGGAAGGGCCAATTATGTCATCAAGTCTATCTTTTCAGCAGCGTAGGAGAGAGCTGATGTTACTTTTCTCTTCTGTTTTCTCCCAGGCTAGAAGTGAGCATTTTTCTTACTACTTGAGGGCAAAGAAGATAAGAATCAATAATAAAAGTAGATGTGTGTTAGGAGGACTTATATCTTAAATGGGCTGAAGGGGTTTCACTTAAGCATTTGCTGAGCGCTATTCATTCCATTGGATGATAAATGACCTAACCTCCATTTTCCTTATACTAGCAAAATAGAAATAGGCATTTTATCACTACACAAAAATCAGATATAAAATTCTATTATCGGCATATATATTTTCCCAGGGAAATAAATTTGCCACAGAATCCTCCTGATCTGATGACAGATCCTGTCAAATTTCTCTTTTAGAATAAGAGTATTGATTTATGGGTTTCTATATTTGGGAGAGAGAGAGAGAGAGAGAGAGAGAGAGAGAGAGAGAGAGAGAGTTTAAAAAGGGTACATTTATAAGTATGTATATATATGCATGTGTGTATGTATAGAGTGTGTATGGTATTTGTGTGTATTATGAAAAATATCAGATTAAAGTAACACATGTGATGAATTGTTTCTCCCTAAGAAACATTAACACTGAAATGATGCTTAGAATAGTTTACCAAACTTTTTCATTTTATACAGAGGCTATTTTTATTTGCTGGAGTTACAGAGGTAAAAGGAATGACTCAGGACTAGACCAGACCTCCCATTTTCTAGTTAAGTGCTTGTTCTTCTATACTCTCTCACTCAGGATTTATTTTTCATTTTTATCAAGAAGAGTAAGGTTTCTTAATTATAAAGATTCTAACTGAAGCCTAGGTCTAAAGGAGTGATGCCAGAGCAAAGTTTCTGTATTGTTAGCTCATATATGCTTTAAAAAGTCTGATCTGCAGGGAAACCCTTCATGTGGGACATAGGAGAACCTGACTTCTGTTATTTAAATGCTGATTGTTGTGATGTCAGACATCAGGTATTTTAGTAAAGAGAGAAATGGAGAAAGGTGGAAGCAAGGTCATAAATTAAGCTATATGATCTCTTAATACACCATTTTCTCTTTCTGGTATCCTATTGTTTGAAAAATTACTATTCAGTTTTATGCCTAAAGTAATTCTAGGGAAAATTATATACAAATAAAAATAGTATATATTGATAATAATATAGCCAAATGTGTTTCAAAATCTGATTTATTCAACCATGTTTGTTAAAATTCATCAGAAGTCAGTACTGCCATCTTTCTCACACTCTGATTTTTGTAATAACTAAGCAAGTAATAGAAGATTAAAATGAAAAAAGAAATATGTATCTGTAATGACTGAATTTTCTCAGGATTTATCACAGTTATGATTCATCCTAGGCTTCATAATTATCTTCCTTATATGTGTTATGTTCCAGGAATGATCCTCTAACAAGGTGTTTCTATCTCATTATGACTGGAAATAACTTTTTAAATACAGAGGATAAACCTTGAACACTTACTAATATCACAACTACGTGTCCTCCTGAAAGCACTATACCAACAATAGGAGTAATTGCCACAGGAGCACTTTCCACTTATTGAGAATATCCATGGTGTCTACCTTTGTTTTACAAATGAAGACGAAAGGGCTTGGAGAGGTTAAGTGCATAACTTAGCTAAGTTGCACACTTAGTAAGTGATAGAGCTAGCTATAAACCCAAGTAAATTTGACATCAGCATCCACAGCATAAAACCATGTCCTTCAATGTGTGCCTGTGTGTGCGTACACATGTGTGCCTGTGTGTATGTGTGAGTATTGTGCATGTCAGTTGGAAGAGGATAGATAATGTGAGGGAGAGGACTATGAGGTGATTGATCAGGTGACAACAGCAGCATAACTCTGATCAGAGTTTTACAAATTAAAAATCCTAGTTATTGAAAAATATGAGCTACAACCTGTGTATCTTTAAATAATCAGACAGAAAGACTAATTTATATTATTTACACTACATTAATACTATTATTTAAGTAATGGCCAATATCCCATTTGCTAAATATCTTGATTTTTATTGCTTTACTTGTGTGTGGTTGAGAAAAGAAAAGAGGAAAATAGGTATCTGAAATACCTTATATAAAATTTTAAGAAGGTAATTACCACATGTGAAGTGTCATATCTATAGTCTGTGATTGTTTTTGTCTTCAAGGACTGCATTTTTACCATCTTTGGCAAAGCTATTTTACAAAATAAGAAAATACTAAAGTAACCTCATTTTGAAAAAATAAAATGAAAGTAGAGCAGATGTCACTTTGTAAATAGAGACCAAAAAGGTTTCTATTTGTCAGCATATGAAAAGTTTAAAATAATTCCATCTCATTATTAAAGTCTAAAGAGTTAGACTTTAAATGATTATAAAATTACTGATGGATGGGAGTAACACAATTAAATTTATGCAAGCTGTATGTGTGTCACTTATACATCCAGGGGATCATATTCATTTTCTACAATAATGGATTGTGCAGTTAGAGCTATTTTCTGTTTTGTACAATTTAAATTTTGTATTAAACTGCATTTAAATAAAAAATTAAACAATTTAGTCTGCATCTATTACAATGGAGGGTGGCAGGTGTAATATAGGAGGCTTGATTTACTTCCAGCTTCTTGATGATAAAAAAGATTCAGAATTAATCATCAAGCCAGCCTGAAAAGAACTCTTTAAAATTGTATGTTTCCAGACAAATTTATTTTTTTTTGAAAGGCTCCTCACCCCCATCCCTGCCCCAGATAGTCCATTATCTGCTACTGTCATTGATGAGACTTTGATAATGAGAACTATTTAAGTTTCCTCA
>NW_006296965.1:328654-331378 GCF_000327345.1 Myotis davidii | reverse complement strand
CCTTCCTTCCTTCCCTCCTTCCTTCTTTTTAAAGATATGACATTATGTAAAACTTTTAGGTGTACAGCATGTTGGTTTAATACACTTACTAGTATATATTGCACTATTATTACCAACATAGCATTAGCAGCAATCCCACTTCTGGGTATATAGTGTGGGGCAAAATAAGTGTACAGTTGTGAGTACATGAAACACAGAGTTTATTATTGTATTATTACTTACTAATTGTTGTGTTTTTTTCCATGTGAACACCCTGTATATCTGAAGGAATTGAAATAATTATCTCACAGAGGTATCTGCACATCAGTGTTCACTGCAACCAAAGCCCCAGCCTGAAAAGATCTCTTTAAAATTATGTTTCCAGACAAATTTATTTTTTTTTTTGAAATGCTCCTCACACCCATCCCTGCCCCAGATAGTCCATTATCTGCTACTGTCATTGATGAGACTTTGATAATGAGAACTATTTAAGTTTCCTAATCCTTAGCTGTAATTTTTTTTAAATTGTCAAAAAATAATAATGAAACTATAGCATACAGTTGGGTTTGCAGAAAGGTGGTTTGTTTAGCATCCATTCCTTTTTCCTAATTACATTCAATTTTTTTCTTTCTATTCTGTGCAGCGCAGTGGGGCTCTTCACTGTGTGCACTGTTCTGCCTTTGGCTGGGCTCAAACCAAGGTCAATTAGAACCAGAAACGTGGGCATGCAGCATAAAAGAGGTAAGCATGCTCACTCCCATTCCATTCCCAAAGAGGCTCTCAGACTGCATGCCACTTGAAGAAAGGCCCATGCCACGCTCCACACTTTCCCGTCCAATTTCAAGCCTGGGTCCCCATCTTACCACCAATATTGTCTTCTTCCAAAATCCTTGTTAAATGTATCCCTTGGTTTAGATAGGCTATAGCCAGTTTCTGTGATTTTCAAATAAAGAACACCAAGATCCTAGTATGTCAGTATCGTTTTAACTTAAAAGTACTGCGACATTGGGAGGCAATGAGTTATTCATGGTTTGTCAAAGTATATCATTTAGTTGTCAAAATCTGCTCCTCACAAACATATCAAAATAGCTAATCCTGGGAACACCTACCATATTTAGCCTAGGTTTGGTATATAGTTTTATGCCATATGATTCCTTATGAAGAATCTTTTATTTTATTGGCTGAAGGCTTCATCCTGCAGGACTGTCCTGAAAAACAAACAAACAAACAAACAAAACCCACAGAAGTAAATATAAGGATGAATTTAAAGTTGCTGACAAAAAAAAAAAACAAAACAAAACAAAAAAACCCACAAAAGTAGAATATAAGGATGAATTTAAAGTTGCTGACAAAATATTATAAGATCTAGAAGTTCAATTAAGATTATAATGGAATAAGTTCCTGAAGATTGGTAAATTGGTCATAAAATAAGCTCTTATAAGAATGTAGGTTTGTGTTGCTAATATAGACTTTTTAGGATAGTTTGTTCTGAATTATTCAAATGATATTTAACATGGCTGATGATGCAAAATCAAATATTCTCAGTTAAGTATTATGCATTTTAGTGACATAATTTTACCTTTTATAGATGTACCATTATATGTGCATTTATAAGTTGAGAGTATTTCTAGGAAAATAAGTATAAAATTTTGTGAACATTTTTCTGTGAGCTTTACATAGCTAATAATAAAAATTCTAATATCCCTATGGGTCTTTCTTCTTTATATTGTGATCTTAATAATTTGGCTATTTTGTTTTTTCTAATCCATGCTCTTCCATTAACCTCAAACAACAATCATAGCTTTTAAACATAGATTTGTTTTTTCAGATTGTTTCCAGAGAAATAGACCAAATACTAAGCTAATTTATGCAAGCACCTGTATTTGTGACCTTCCTCAATTATAAGCAGTGGCTAATTGAGATTAACATGAGAGTGGATGGCAATCCTATATCCCAATATTTTGTTCAGGTGAAGGTGCCCATAATTAGCTGTTCAATCACATGCACACAAATTGAGTTCTTTTTTAACATTTCTATTGACATTAGAGATAGAGGAAAAGAGAGGGAGAGAGAGAGAGAGAAAGAAACGTTGATGTGAGAAAGAAACATCGTTCAGTTGCCTCTGGTACATGACCACAACCTGGACATGTGTTCTGACCATGATTTGAACCAGCAACCTTACAGTGCATGAGATGACGCTCAACCAACTGAGCCACACTGACCAGGGCAAAAACAAGATTTTTTTTAGTATTGTAAGAAGTACAACATCACATGCAAAACAATTAAAAACAAAACAATAGCAAAAGCACTTGCTAAATATGTTTTGTAATGATGAATATTTATTCTTTCATATTTCTGTTACAGATGGATTCAACTTTGAATGTTCTTCCTGAAAATGGTACCTATTTAATCTGTTATGGGATTGTGAAGGTTAACATTAGGGGACAATTGCTACATGAACTCAGAAATTGTTATTATTTTCTTGTTTCTTGCCTGAGGTCTTACCTATGGTCCTGAGCTGTCATTTTATAATTCTAAATGTATGAGTGCTATTACCAGAAGTGGTTCACCACGAGGTATAAAGCATAGTTATGTTGTTGTTGTTAGTTATTTTGTTTGTGTTTATCACTGAGCACAGAAACTGAGATAAGGGTTCATATCTGACAATTGTGTGACTATGAATGAGCTATGTGATAATTAAAGGTTGAAACTTCTCATCTAGTGCAAGAATTTATGCACAGCACC
>NW_006296965.1:324170-327729 GCF_000327345.1 Myotis davidii | reverse complement strand
TTCTTTTTAAAGATATGACATTATGTAAAACTTTTAGGTGTACAGCATGTTGGTTTAATACACTTACTAGTATATATTGCACTATTATTACCAACATAGCATTAGCAGCAATCCCACTTCTGGGTATATAGTGTGGGGCAAAATAAGTGTACAGTTGTGAGTACATGAAACACAGAGTTTATTATTGTATTATTACTTACTAATTGTTGTGTTTTTTTCCATGTGAACACCCTGTATATCTGAAGGAATTGAAATAATTATCTCACAGAGGTATCTGCACATCAGTGTTCACTGCAACCATGTGTTGAGCACTCTAGCAAGCCCTGGAGCCCTGGAGACAGAAAGAAGAAAGTAGTCCCTGCCCTTTAAAAATTTATGAGTCACTCGGTGAGATCATACATGTATACATAGCTGATTACAATAAAAGACAGAAGGCAAATATAATTTAGGTAGAGATATGTAACTGTGACCTATTTTACCATCAAAGTATTTATTTTCTTTATATCTTGCTCTCATTTACCTATGAAGAAAGATGTCTGATAAAAGATTTTAGCAACGAAGATAAAATTATTTTATCGCTATTACTGATATCGATGTATCCTTAACAGAAGACTTAATGGAAGAGGATGTATAAAGATCTGAAGAAATAATCTATCAAAATGAGGTTTCAAGTATTATGGTAAATTTACAGTAGTGCTATCTTATTGGGGGGTGTTCTGATACTCTTTAAATCATGTGTTAATGTTATATGTTGGCAGATGCAATTAGTCCTGTCTATACATGTTAGAACATGGTTCTATACAGCACCACCTAAATCAATAGTGTTAAAAGCAATGCTGCTCACACCTCACTGGACATATGAAGCATAAGGAATGCTTTTCAATAAAAACAGAGATAACTTCATCATTTGTTTGTAAGAGGAGTTCAGGAATATGCTTTTTATAAGCACTCTAGTAATTCTGACATATGGTTCAAAGAACTCACTTTGTGCAAAGTGAATATCCACAGGAAAAAGAAAAGTACAGATTCTGAATTTTTCTAGATTATCATCTTGTATATATACATAGCTTCAGCCATTCTCTAAAAGATACAGCAAATGGCCAGTTCTGCTTGGCCACTCGCATGCCTTTGATGTATAAGCCAATAATGAGGTCCTCAGGAACGACCTTTTCTTATTTGACCCTATTCCAAATGCCCTAATTGAGGCATAGGATGAATTCCTAATTTCTAAGAATTTCAGCTTGGCAGTCACATTGATATATCCAGTTCCTCATAGAAGTCAATACCAAAACAAGCACATTTTTAATCTAAAAGTTCACCTCCGTCTAGTCTTCCAGTGCCGGTCTTCCAGTTAAATATTGACAGGCCTGGCAATATTCTTTTTTTTTTTTAATTGTCAGAGCCACTTGGGTTGAATTTTCTAGGCAGATGGCTTGCAAAGTAGTGACATGTCACCATCTTCAGATTTTTCAATGAGAGTTATCCCACAGCCTTTAGACTGCAAATCAATTTCCCCAGTTTTAATCAATCTTTGTCAGTTAAAGTTGCCAATTATCCTGTATATATATTTAATACATACTAGTGTTCTGCTGATAGGAAACAATATATCTAACCTCAGAGATGTAAAAACAAATAATTTACAAAAAAACCTAAAACATTTCCTATAATCATTTCCCAAATGCAGACCAAAAAGACCAATATTCTGTAGAAGTAACAGGTGATACAAAGAGAGATGGTTGAACAGCCATTATTTTCCAGTTTCCACTTTATTTTTAATTTCATGTGCATTTTAAGGAAATTAAATTTTCTCTTACGTATTATTTTTTTACTTACAAAAGAAACATTTATTGTTAGGATAACATTTTATGATAAAAATTGTGCTCCTAACATTTTGCTAATGAGGCCAATATTTTGTGTTTGATTTTGAGAAGCAGAAAAATACATGTAATTTAAGTGGTTTTTGAATAGGCAATCTTTTAAAATACAATTAAAATCAACCAACTGAGCCACACTGACCAGGGCAAAAACAAGATTTTTTTTAGTATTGTAAGAAGTACAACATCACATGCAAAACAATTAAAAACAAAACAATAGCAAAAGCACTTGCTAAATATGTTTTTGTAATGATGATATTTATTCTTTCATATTTCTGTTACAGATGGATTCAACTTTGAATGTTCTTCCTGAAAATGGTACCTATTTAATCTGTTATGGGATTGTGAAGGTTAACATTAGGGGACAATTGCTACATGAACTCAGAAATTGTTATTATTTTCTTGTTTCTTGCCTGAGGTCTTACCTATGGTCCTGAGCTGTCATTTTATAATTCTAAATGTATGAGTGCTATTACCAGAAGTGGTTCACCACGAGGTATAAAGCATAGTTATGTTGTTGTTGTTAGTTATTTTGTTTGTGTTTATCACTGAGCACAGAAACTGAGATAAGGGTTCATATCTGACAATTGTGTGACTATGAATGAGCTATGTGATAATTAAAGGTTGAAACTTCTCATCTAGTGCAAGAATTTATGAACAGCACCCCAGCACATAGCAGAGTCAAACAGCTCTTCCTTCCCTCTAGATCATTTATTTTTCTAATGAAAACAAATGTTACATATATAATTGGGTCAAAATGTGTCCTACAATTGAGATACATCCACAGCCAAGGACAGATACAGAATATATCATGCATCACATTCGCTAGACTCAGAAAGAGGGTGGTGGGAAGAAAGAAAAACATTTATGATGTCTGCATTTTTCCATCCTGCAGTGTAATAATTTAGGTACATACTCCACTCCTCTTTTATGATCATAAACTCTCTGAAAGCAGACATTTGGTCAAATACATTTGATATCTGTTCCACTAAGTGGTTACTATAGAATAATAATGCAGATATTATTAAAGAAAAAGCAAATTCTAATCATACCTTTAATAATGAGAAAAATAAAATTATTAATGATGTAGTTCTTATGAAAACTTTCTGTATGTCACACATTGATCTGATAGTTTTAAATTTATCAACTCATATAATATTCTCAAAACCTTATAAGTAGGTGCTATTATTATAGGTGCTGTACAAAGCAACAACTACTTGCCAAAATAACTCACTTAGTGAAAGGAGTTAGAGGATTTAAATTCATACATTCTGGCTCCATAGACTGATCTGTTAAACACTGTTAAACATCCTCTTCAATGAAAAGTATGATGATGGCTCTATTTGATGATTGTATTATTGTAACAAATTAGTACAAATTTAGTGGCTTAAAACAACCAAAACTCATCATGTTATAGTTCTGGAAGTCAGAATCCCTAAAATCAAGGTGATCATCAGATCACATGTTTTTGAAGCCTTAGAGAAGAATCTAT
Organism: Myotis davidii; assembly: GCF_000327345.1. Taxonomy (NCBI): domain Eukaryota; kingdom Metazoa; phylum Chordata; class Mammalia; order Chiroptera; family Vespertilionidae; genus Myotis; species Myotis davidii. The sequence goes on along the minus strand of NW_006296965.1, from coordinate 324,363 downwards.
TTCCTAGCCTTTTTCAGCTTCTAGTGTTGCTCAAATTCCCTGACTGTGACCCCAACAATGAGCCATCAAATCATCACAACCTCTGCCCTTTCTTTCTTTCTTTCTTTCTTTCTTTCTTTCTTTCTTTCTTTCTTTCTTTCTTTCTTTTTCTTTCTTTCTTTCTTTCTTTCTTTCTTTCTTTCTTTCTTTCTTT
>NW_006296965.1:316146-321350 GCF_000327345.1 Myotis davidii | reverse complement strand
AAATCCATAGAGAAGTTGTCCAAAATCTTTGAAGTAAGATTGCATATGGTTTCTGGAGAGTCTAAATAGACTTGAAAATGAATGAGCAGCACAATGACAAAGTACTTGCGTTATTTCAGAGGTTTTTGTTTGCTGGAAGCTAGACTTTTTCTTCAATTTCAGAATATGTTTCAAGGGAAAATCAGTATTTATTTTCATTCTGAATAAATCTAGTCACAAAGAACTCCAATAGGGAGGGACTGAAGAAAAGTAGGTAAGACAACGTGGAACCTTCAAAGAAGTTGTTTTCAGTGCTTGCCGGTGACAGCTCATTGGTAGTCCCTCAGCAAAGGAGAAGGAGAAAGATGAGAAGAGGAGAAGAGGAGAAGAGGACAGGAGAGGAGAGGAGAGGAGAGGACAGAGAGAGAGAGAGAGAGAGAGAGAGAGAGAGAGAGAGATATTACCATACATAGCACTGAACAATGAAATATGTGAAGATTGAAATGCACAGAATATGAGGAACGTACTGTAAAGACAAAAGGTGATTTTGATCAATTGCAGCAAATGGTAACTGTGCTACAATTTTATATCATAAATAGCAAGATATGCATCATCACTTACTCTAGGATTTCAAAAGCTTAATGGTTTCAGAATGTGGATCTAAGCTTATGCAATACATATGGAAAAAATTGGGGGTGGTATGAATTAACAGTAGACAGTTATCATGGAAGATTTTCACTAGAAATGCTGAGTGTTCTCGAATGGCAGGAAAATGAGAAAAGGTATGTGAATGGGAGCAGTGTAGTTTAAAGAAAGTGTTAAGTGTCAAAACCTGTGTTTTTGAGAGGATGATAGGAAAATGGAGGGCAGGGAGACAGGGTCTGGCACCTGAGAACTAATGGGTTGGGAAGCTGGGAGCCCACACAGAACCTACATGCAGAATAGTAGATACAGGAGCTGCTGTTTGGGGCTCTCATAGGTTTCCTTCACCACCATCTGTGGATAGACTGACTTTTTGGAGTGCCAAAAACAAATGAAAATGGGACATTAATGATCTCTTACTGACACCCTGGTGAGGAGAAGGCATTTGTTAAAGTTCACCTCATAATTGAATGTGTCAATGATTATTTGAGAAGTTTAACTTAACTGCTTGGTGAATTTGCCCTTAGGCTTATATGTGCAGTGGTTAAATGTTTCCAAAATATCCCCCTTTGGTTTAATTTTTAAGTAAAGAAAACAAATTAGATAGTAAATGAAGTAGAGATGCCTCTATCCAGGAGACCCTCTAGCTATATAACTACTGGGCTAGTGCCCAGGGTGGGACAGCTTGACTTCAGCAGATCTTACCTGTACTCCTGTAAATACAGATAAATGGTTGGCAAAATATGAAGATGTTAACAGCGAGATGTGTTTTGTGATCTCCCTGAGGCTGAATTGTGTTATTTATGTTTTAGTATCTTTCCTCTATTCTGTGTGACTCTACAGCTAAATGTATTTACTCACATAGATGTTAGTTCCAAGTTATACTGGAACTACTGCTGAAATCTATGTTTACTCACAAACCTGTCTGAGCGATTCAAGAAAATAGCTCACATTCTTATGCTTATATTTGACAACAATATCAATAGGATTTCTTGCTTCTCTGTTCACGTCATGTCTATTAATCAAAAACTTTTGTTTGTTTCATAAATCATCCAATACTTTAGAATGTGATATATGCTCATTGAAAACTTCATCTTCTTCCATACCTATTCACTTGGCAAAAATTGCTTCAGTTTGTAATTTTCTGTAAATATAGACCTGACTCTGCAAAATTTCTGTCTTTTCCAAAGTAAAATATCTCCAAATGTATCCATTTCTGGCAATACAACTGTACTATCTGTATGCTTGATCATACTCCAATTTGTTTCCTAAAGGATTTATTTCTCTCTTATTATTAATAAACTAGAGGTCTGATGCACAAAATTCATGCAAGGGCCTTGGCCCCAGCCACCACAGCAGCTGCCTCTGCCTCGGGCCCTGCAGCCATGGCTTTGTCCAGAAGGTCGTCTGGTCTAATTAGCATATTATGCTTTTATTATTATTATTATAGATATTTTACTACATATTTTGTATTTCTGCTAGGAACCTTCTAATGTTTCTTATATGTGAAAGTTTTGTTTTCCAACCTAAGTATAGAAAGACAATTCTCCATGATCTCTCGGATTTCTGCAGCTTTCAAACCAAGGCATTGATTGACTTTGTTCTGGACGACCTTGTCAAGGATGTTTGTATAGCAAATCGCTTTGAAAGAAAGATGTCTTCCTCTAGACCAGCGGTTCTCAACCTGTGGGTCGCGACCCCTTTGGCGTTCGAAGGACCCTTTCACAGGGGTCACCCAAGACCATCCTGCATATCAGATATTTACATTACAACTCATAACAGTAGCAACATTACAGTTATGAAGTAGCAATGAAAATAATTTTATGGTTGGGTCACAACATGAGGAACTGTATTTAAAGGGCCAGAAGGTTGAGAGCCACTGCTCTAGACTCTAGTCTAGAGCAAAGAGAAAGTTTCTTTACTGTGCAGTATAATCATGGCAATATCTTCTTTCATGACAAAGGTCAAACAAGCTTACTGCTCATTATATATGAGTTCCCTAAGCCTTGGATTCTTCAACTATAATTAAATCCACTGTATGAGCACGCATCTCATTTGGCATAAGAAACTCATGCCAATGATGATACTTTGATGATATAGCTATTAATGTGAGCAATAGAGGGTTTTTGTTGTTGTTTTTGTTTGTTTGGTCTCTGATCCAGGAGTCCATTTTTGCCAACATCATGAAACTATGACAGGCTAACTACAAACTTGCAAACAGAGTAAATTATTAGGCCCTTCTTGACATGAACAGGCCTTTAGGGTGCAATTTCTTATCATTTTTTTCACCATCCCAATCATCAAAGAAGAACTTATGTGCCCTGGTTTCATTTCCTCATGAACTACTCACTAAAAAGTCTAACTTCTTCTCCTGTATGATTACTAAAATCTCTTCAGTGACACAAAATTATCTTTTATTATTGAATCCAGAATTCTCTGGACAACTACTAGTCATTGTTGCTGCTGTTGTTTGATGTTGCTAAAACATTTTTTATCTTGGACATCTTTTTCACTTGAAATTCTTCATTGTGCTTTCCCTTTTAGCTTTCTGTCAGTTCCTTTGCAGTCGCTGCCAATGGCTTCGTCACTACCCTCTCATTACAGAGCATACTTCACATTACAGGGCCAGATCATAAAACTCTGTTTTTTGATAATTATTATCTTAAACATCTTCAGCTAAAGCTCTGTCTTCAGGCATGTCTGTCTCTAAGCCTCACTTTCACACCTCTACATCTGCTGCTCACTTCTACCCAAACATCCCTGTCTGCAACCATTCACACCCAACACATACAAAGTTAAACAGCTTTTGGCTTGAACTAAACTTACGCATTTCTGGAAAGGATGGTATTATTGACCCAGGTGCCTTTGTTTTAGTATTGAAAAACCTATTTTATTCTTCTTTACATATAAACCTACTGTCTTGCTGTTTTTTCATTATTATTTTTTCATATGCTTCCTTTTATAACCTTTAATTCATTATACAAATTTATGGTACATTAATCTCATTCTTGGCATATTGCTAGTATTATCTAACTGAGGATCCATTCTCATCTATTTGATGTATTATTAAACCAGTGATCATATATTTTCTCAAAATGCAACTGTACTATTTTTTCAAGTTCCAGCTCTAAAAACATTCTTGCCTTTAGAATAACTTATGTTGAAAATCTCCACAATTATGTATCAAGTTGTGTCTCCATTTTTCTTTCTAACCACTGCTTTAAATACATATATTCATTCAATAAAAATTGCTTATCATCTATGCTTCAGATATATTATTAGAACTCAGCAAGCAAAGATGAACAAAATATATTGTCTGCACTCAAATACTAAGGAAAAATAAATCCTAAACAAAAAAGTATTGCAGTGCAGTGCCATAAAAACATAGTGTCCAATGATAAATACCTCTTTTCATACTCTTGCTCATGCTTTCTTCCTGGTACTGAATTCTTCTTTTTTCTCCCCAGTTATGTGTTTTACGTTTTTAAGAATTTCAATTTTTAGCTCCAGCTTTATTTTTATACTAGTTTTTTCTCCACAACTAAAACTCTGTTATTCTCTGTAGCAATTCATACCCATATCATGCAACTTAAACTCTCATGAGCTATTTCATTTTATTATTAGTCTTTTCCTGTGGCTTTGGTTATAATATGTTTATGAGATTATAAGTTCTTTTAGCAAAGTGTATTAGTTAAGACTAGTCTTGAACTCTTAGCCATAAAAAATGGTTTATTTTTCTTGTTAAACAGCAAAAACATTAATGAGAATTTCCTACAGTATTCAGCTCAAGACTGAGACTGCTGTAATTTTTTCAGTCCTTCAACTATGATCTCAAGATGGCTACTCCAAGTATAGCAAAGATGTTTTCCTTTTAGCTAACCAAAAGAAGAAACATTGAGGTAAAAGTGAAGTGCCAAAATTAGAAAAAACAAGGTGGGTGAACCAAGAAGTCCAGAAAATCTAAATAAAAAAAAATTTCAGAGACATAAATAAACCTCATGGGCCCAAATATATCAAGTAGCTAACCTTAGCTGCAAGAGAATCTAAAAAATATAAATTTTAACCTAGATATATTGCTACTCATTACAAAAATTGCCGTTCTGTTAATAAGGAAAAGAGAAAAATGGACATTTGGTAGGTCACCTGTAGGATGTGCCAGAGTAAAAAACTATTTCTATCACCAGCTACTAATATTCATTCATTGAATGCCAATGTAAGTTACTAGATAAGTGTCTTGTATTTTCTACTCTTTGTGATAGATATATCTGTTTCAATAGATATGTCTGTAGTCTGAAGAAATGACAGAGACTTATGAGAAATTAATCTTCAACAATTGAGGAGAAAAAGATATCTCTGCTTATGAACAGGACACTGTTTAACTTCTTTTACAAAGAGGGGAAGTGATGTTACGGCCACACAGAGAGACCAAAAAACACAAAGAGCTGGCAACACTGATTTTATAACTTCAGTCATGACTAAGGAATGTACAGACCACAGTTGTCCATGTCTTTAAAAAAATTCCTGATGGTTGCAGCACTTCTGGAGACAGGTTAGTCAGGGTGACCCGGATGATCTCCAAGGCA
>NW_006296965.1:303813-315979 GCF_000327345.1 Myotis davidii | reverse complement strand
ATTCCTGATCCAAAGCTATTGCTCTATTAAAAGCAAACAAATAAGCGAGAAGAACAAAACCATTATTTTTTTATGTTTCTTCATTTTAAAAATGTGAGCTAATGGTAGTAGTAAACAACAACATTGTGTATATTATAAACCAGGCATAATAACATTGCTCAAGATAAAGACAAATAAAAGGCCCTGATATGTATTTAAAAAATGGGAAATTTTAGTAAAGAGATAAAAAAATAAAAATAAAATGTATACTTGAAATACAAAGGATCAGAAATGAACAATTTATTCAATAGTTTAACAGAAGACCGAACACAGAAGAACAAAAAATGAGTAAAGTTGATACATGTCAAAATTATCAAATCAAATCAAAGAGAAGAGATAATTAAGCATACAAAGTGAACAGAGCTTCTGAGACATGTGGCATGATATTTTCTAACAATAGTGTAGTTGAACTCCTAGAAAAATAGGTAAAAATGGGGAAAATGCAGGATACTGGTGGAGAATTTTTAAAGGTGATGAAAGATAGCAACTCACACAGCAAAGAAGTTTAGAAACCTGTAATGAAAATACTTTTCTGCAAAGAAAACAACACCGACAAAAATCAGTCAAACTACTAAAACATACATAAAGATAAGGAATAAAATTTTGTAATTGCTTCCCTGGGCAGTGTTGTCGAGCAGTTAGAGCATTGGCCCATGCAGCAAAGGGTCACACATTCAATTCTTGATCAAGGGCACACACCTGGTTTGCAAGTTCAACCCCACAATTGGGACAAATGTGGGAGGCAACCAATCCATGTGTCTCTCTCACATCCATTTTTCTCTCTCTTCCCCTCCACCTCTTCTTCCCACTATCTCTGAAAATCAATAGAGAAAATATCCTCTGTGCGGATTAACAACAACAACAACAACAAAAATGCTGAAAGCAACCAGAAAAAAAAATACATTGTTTAGGAGAACAATCAGAATGATGGGTGACTGCTCATAAAAAGCAACAGTAAAATTGCAGTAAAATTACATTTTAAAGTACTAATTTTTTAAAAAGAACTGAAATTGAAAACATTAAAAATGAATGCATAAAAGACATATTCAGACAAAAGGTAAAAAAATTATAGCAGACTAATAGACTAAAAATTATTTTTATTTTTTTAAAATATATTTTATTGATTTTTTACAGAGAGGAAGGGAGAGGGATAGAGAGTTAGAAACATCGATGAGAGAAAAACATTGATCAGCTGACTCCTGCACACCCCCCATTGGGGATGTGCCTGCAACCAAGGTACATGCCCTTGACTAGAATCAAACCTGAGACCTCTCAGTCCATAGGCTGATGCTCTATCCACTGAGCCAAACCTGTTAGGGATAAAAAATATTTTTAAAATGTCTTCAAGATAGTCTTACATTATTGATGAGGTATTATAACATTTATTTAAAGACTAGAGGCCCAGTGCACAATTATATAATTACTAGAGGCCTGGTGCATGAAATGCATGCATGGGGGTGGGGGTGGGGTCCCTCAGCCCGGCCTGTACCCTCTCCAATCTAGGACCCCTCGGGGGATGTCAGACTGCCTCTCGCAATCTGTGACTGCTGGCTCCTAACCACTTGCCTGCCTGCCTGATTGCCCCTAACTTCTCCCCTGCTGGCCCAATCACCTCTAACCACCTCTGCCTCACCCTGCACCTAGGACCCAGATTCCCTCCTCTGGCTGGTCGCAGGCACCTGTGATCCTGGCCAGCTTCACCCAGGCAGGACGCGGCCACAGGGGACCATGGAAGGTTCACCCAGGCTGCAGCTGCAGGCGCCTAGGACCACGGAGCGAGTGGCTTGTCCCTCTCCTGGGCCTCAGGTGAAGGTCCTGGCCCCCGGGACTGCGGTGGGGACAGCTTGTCCCTCTCCCGGGCCACAGGCACAGACGCAGCCCCTGGTGCCAGGGACTGTGGGGTGGCAGCTTGTCCCTCTCCCAGGCCGCAGCCTGGCTGGTCCCCATTCCTCTCTCCCCAGTGTTGAGTGTCTGAGCCGTTTCGACGTGACACAGGTTCACAGCAAAATTGAGCAGAAGGTAGAGAGTTCCCCTAGACCAGTGATGTCGAACCTTTTGAGCTTGGCGTGTCAAAATTTTGAAAAACCCTAACTTAACTCTGGTGCTGTGTCACATATCGAAATTTTCTGATATTTGCAACCATAGTAAAACAAAGATTTATATTTTTGATATTTATTTTATATATTTAAATGCCATTTAAGAAAGTAAAATCAACCAAAAAAATGAGTTCGCGTGTCATAGGTTTGCCATCACTGATATAGGATAAACTGACTGCTAAGTAAAAATACATATTGGAATTTCTAGAGAAACCACTGAAATAAAAATTAATCCAAAAGAGTACAAGAATCTCAAAACATTTTGTTGAATGAAGAAATCAGATATAAATGAGTATATCCTGTGTTATTCCATATATGTAAAGATAAAAACAGTCATACTTAATATAAGCTGCTAGGGTACAGACAGCACTTGCCTGGGGCAAAATTGGGGTACTTGGGTGTGTAATCAGAAAAGACCCTTCTTAATAAAATAGTGTAAATTAATACATAGCTCCTCCCGCCCCCCTGTCCCCCTTAATCTGGATAATTGCACGATATCAAACTCTTTGGTTTAATCAAATCTACAAAGTCCTTTTCATCCATGTAAATAACATATTCACAGACTCCTGTGATTAGGGTGTGGTCATCTTTGAGGACAGGGCAGGGTCAGGGGAAGAAAGGAGTGATGTGTGGCATCATTCTGTTTACCACAGAGGCCGAATGATCGGACTTATTTGAAACAGGTTCCCAAGGTTGCTGACAACAACTGGGAAATGAAAACAGCTATTCACAACTCAGAACCATAACAAGACCTTCAGATATTAGAGACAGGAACTGTCAGCAAAGTAAAATCTCAGTCTTTGTCTGAGATTCTCCTCCAGGGGCTGACAGAGGGATACCATAGTTGCAAAAACCTATGACATGCAATTTTTTGGAAAGAAACATAGTCACCTAAACTGCTCATACATCAGTGTAGTCACTATATTGCAAAATGCTGTAGAGTCATCTTTAGGATGTTATTCTTTCCATGCATCTCAGTGAAATTACAGCTGTGCACCTTTTGACAACATGCACTGCATCTATATTGTGCTCAATAAATATTTGACATTGATCTTAGCAGAGAGAATGACTGCAATCGTATTGATGATAATGAAATTGATTTGTAGTGATCAACAGAAGACAAGATGCTGGCCTGAGCACGGGCTTTACCACAAGGGGCCATCTGGGTTGAGAAACTTGGTAAATTAGTAACATTTAGTCAAACACCCAAGTATTTTGTAAAAAGTACAGTGTTAAGTCACTGTGTCCCTAAATTTAATTCATGACTTCAAAAAAAGTTTGTTCTTTATTGGAAACCAATCAGTTCTTCCTACTCTTCTTGCCCCAGATACATTTTTGACTGTGGATACTGACTTCCAAGGGGGTGAAGCCCAGTTATTAACTTCCCATAAATGTATGAGCTCTCTTTTAAAGTTTATACTCAGCAAATTCCATTGTACTAATACTTAGAGTGTGTTAAAACAGGCAGAGGTTTTCACCATTTCAATTAAGCTAATCTGATGAATTTAGGACTTGCGGCCACATTAGCTCCATATTTTAAGCTTCCTATTCCTGCAGGTCTTTTACTGAGTTTATTTATTCAACTTAGGTTTGTGAGAAGTTGTCTATCAGCTGGCTTTTCTTTAAACCCATATGTCTGTTTCTTGGGGAATTTTATATCAGAAGACCTCATGCACATAATATCTTATTTTCTTTTCAGAAACACAAAGCATGTAGTTCTTTTTTTTAATTTTAACACAATATATCATTACCCTAGTTTTTGCAATCATCAATCTTTAAATTAACTATTATCTATTTACCTCCTTGTACTTAGAATTAGGGACATAAACACTCCCAAATTACTAAGGAACAGCTGTTTTAAAGAATGTATTTTTTCTTCTCTGTTTTTGTTCTTGATTAACAAACTGTAATGATTACAATAACTGCACTTATGTAATTAAACATGTCACTGGTGAATGTACATTGAGGACAATATTGGATTAAAAGGTCACTTCTCTAAAAATCAATGAAATAGTAGTTTCTTTTGTTGTTGAATCAGGCTCATTGTGATTGAGAACCAATTATGCTTGCAAGGAATTACTTGTAAAATAGTAAGAAACAGAGTTTCTCTGTTACTCTTGGAGAATACTTAGATCATTTTTCATTAAGTAGTTTGTGGTTTGAAGTAGCATTTTCCTAAGTAATCATGAGAGCTTCTTATACATAAGGAAGAAAATTACTTTCCTAATATACACATGCAATTTCATGAAAATTGGGCAATCTTTTAAAAGAATTTTAGAACTCAAATACAGCAGGTAATATTGAAAGCTCACTTAGACCATTGTCTCTCATCCTCCGGTTTCAACTTTTATTAATTACAGTAAATAAAACCAGACAAGTAGAAATTTTATCTCATATTCAGAGATATTCAGAGGACATTTCATACTCTACCTGGGTAGTTCAGCCAGATGGCTAACAACCTTCATATGCTTCCCAATGAATTGATTTCCTCTCAACTGATTGCCCCCAAACCATTCTGCTGGTTTTGCCTTAGTGGAATTAGAGAACAGTATATCAACATAGCACTGTACTGAATCTCTACAGCTCAATTAGTTAAATTAGACCTCTATCTCATTCAACAACAACAAAAAAATCAGCAACCTGTTTCTTTGGCCTCTTTAAACAAAATATTTTTCTAGAAATTCTTTTAATCAAAATAATGGCTTTCTTTAAGTTTTCCACAACCTTTGTGAGTTTATCTATCTTGTAATTTGCATGTGTTACAATTCAACCCTTTTGAACATGTTCATTATATTTCGGCATTTTTCTACCTCTAAAATACAATAGCCTAAAGTAAAGCCTGAAAATTGCTTTCCTAGCCTTCTGTGCACATAGGGAGCAGGCATTTGACCCAGAATCCACTAAACTCACTGGTATGAAATTTTGACTCACAAGTGAGAAAAGTGAGTGCTCAGACTCCATGAATATTTCAATTAAGAAGGCAGAGAAGATACATGCACGTGAAGGCATCAATGATGACCAGGGACTTTTCCTGAAACAGAACTGATGTACATATAAAACAAACAAACAAACAAACAAACAACAACAAAAACCACAAGAAAAACATGGTAGCTTCCTCACAGACCACTTCTATAGAATGATTCTGGTTTGTTCTGAGAGGCCTAATAAGTGGTTCATCATTTAGCCCCTGAAAAGTTCTCAAAGATACACTATATTATATTGTATTGTATATGTACAATATACTTTTATAATAATTTTTCCAGAAAATAAAATAGAGGGATTTTCTGCAATCTGTAAGTAAGAAACCAGAGCAATAATAGCACATGTAATTTAATTTCAAAATATTTTATATTTCTATAATTCTAAACAAAATTCATATTACCATAACTAGGTATGTGCCCTGACCAGGAATGGGACCCTCCACCTTTTGATGTACAGGACAATGCTCCAACCAGCTGAGCCATCTAGCCAGGGCATCAAAATTCCATTTAAGTAATTGATCTCTCTCTACTCTTCTACAGCAATCATACATTCTAGTCAAATTGCTCTATTCACAAACCTTACCACAAAGGATCTTGATGTACAGAGGAATTATTTAATTTATTCATATAGACTACTTTTTCCCTACCCAACAGAACGCAGCCAGATGTTCTGTAAATATCTCTCACAAGATAAATTAGATAACATCTCACTCCTAGTGAGGTCAGTTGCAGGATTAGCTTGAATAATATTTTTGCACAACTCCAATTTGCTCAGCCCTCTGCCAGGAAGTTTGGCAAACAATCGCTAGTTTATTACTTGAGTTACATCCTACTCATTATTGCTAATTTACAGTCAGAAAATAATTAAAATAACAATTTAATCTATCATTACTCCAAATTCCTTGCCATTCAATACCTATGTATTATGCTTAGTTAACATTATCCATCTGAACCAACCTCAGTGATTTAACATAGCAAATGTTTATTTCTCAATCACATATTATTCATTGTAGGTGGCCAGAATTTTCCTGCATCTGCTGAACAGATGTCAATAACTTTTCTGTTCTGTGATGTTTCTATTTTAACTCTTGGTCCTTTAGGAATAGAAGAAACATAGCAACTTTGACCTGCTTTGGGCCAGAAGTGACACGTCACTTCTATTCACAGTCCATTGGCCATAGCTAGCCAGATGGCTCTAAACTAACATCATAAGAGGATCCTCAAGAAATGTACAGGAACATATGAAATATTTAATGGGCACTATTTATTTATATCACACAACTGAAAATAATCTTCTGAATTTTAAGCCTATATATTATTTTTCCTTAGATTTATTTATTTTTATTACAGTTGACATTCAATATTATATTTGTTTTAGGGGTACAACATAGTGATTAGACAATCATGTAACTTACAAAGTGACCCCATCTAACATCATATATAGTTATTACAATATTATTGACTATGTGTTCCCTAAGCTGTATTTTACATTCCCATGACTATTCTGTTTCAACCAATTTATACTTCTTAATCCCTTCATCTATTTCATCCATCCTTCCCCCAACACCTCCCCTCTGGTAACTATCAGTCTGTTTTCTGTATCTATGAGTTTGTTTCTATTTTGTTTGTTCATTTATTTTGTATTTTATATTCTACATATAAGTGAAATCATATGTTATTTGTCTTTCCATGTTTGACTTATTTCATTTAGCATATAACCCTGTAGGTCCATCTATGCTGTCTCAAAGAGCAATATTTCTTTCCTTTTTATGTCCAAGTAATGCTCCATTGTATAGGTGTACCACCGTTCTTTATCCAGTCAACTATTGATGGGCATGGGTTGCTTCCGTATCTTGGCTATTGTAGATAAGTAAACGATGTTGCAATGAACTGAAGAACAAAATAGGTCTAGAAGAGGGGTCCTCAAACTATGGCCCGTGGGCCACATGCGGCCAGCCAAACACATTTATCCGGCCTGCGGGGTGTTTTTGCCGCCGCTACCTGTTGCTTAGCAGGGGACTCATCCCGGCCGGCAGTGCGCATGTGTGGAATGTGCGCCGCACTCTTCACTCCCCTCCTCCTCTCAGTCTCGGGTGTGATGGGAAGAGTCACAAGCTTGCCTGTGCAGAGCCTGCTGCTGCCTGAGGACCGAGGTAAGAACAAGTTAGGATTTATTTCTTTTTGAAATTAGGAGGTCTATTTTTTATTTTTATTTTGCAGTTAGTAGGGCCTTTTTTTTTGAAGTTAGGAGAAGCTTTTTCCAGAATGAAACATCTGAAATCTCCACCAGATCTAGCAGTCTGAGGGACAGTGAACTGGCCCTGTTTAAAAAGCTTGAGGACCCCTGGTCTAGAACATAGAGGCATTGAACAGATTGACATATCTCTGGAAGGGGAAGAGATCAATCAAAGAACTTATCCTATATAACAAAGGGCTAATATACAAATAGAGCGAACAGTGAAACAACCAGGAACAACTGAACAACTAGGTGCTATGTCATGTGCTGATCAACAGGGGCCATGTGTGGAACATGGTGGGCGCTGGCTGCTGCAGGATGGTGGAGCAGGTGAGTGGGGGCACCAGACCAAGGAGGGGCACCAGTTGCTGTCATCAGGGTGAGCCTCTAGTGGTTACTGAAAATTCTTTGCTCCCACACGCCATGGTCCCACCCAATGCTCGCACCTGCTGCCAGAGCCAGCCATGCTCACAACCACAGCTGGCACCAGTCCCGATCACTTGGTGCCATCAGTGGGTGTGAATGGCAGCTTCCAGCCCTGATTGCCTGAGGGCTTCTCCACCTCCCCCTGCTCCTGAGGGGCGATCGGGGCAGCAACTGCCACTTGCACCCACTACTGGCACCAGCTCCAATCGCTCAGCGCCATCAGTGGGTGTGAGTGGGGCAGGCACCGTCAGTGTGTGTGAGCAGGGTGGTGGCAGCAGGAGCGGAGCTGCGGGTAGACAGCGGACCAGGAGCCTTGGCAGGAGGGGCTGGGTGGGGTCACAGAGGATGAGCTGAGACCCGCCTCTGTGCCTAGCACAGCCTCGTGACCCACAGTTCCTTTCAAGGTGCATGAATTTGTGCACTGGGCCCCTAGTATACATATATGTATAACCAATGGACACAGACAGTATGGTGAAGGCCTGGGTGGGGCATATGCAGGGTAGAGAAGGTCAATGCAGACAAAAAAAAAGGGGGACATCTGTAATACTTTCAACTATAATGATAAATTTTTAAAAAACCCTCAATGATATATCACTTCATACTAGTCAGAATGGGTATCATCAATAAAACCACAAACAACATATATTAGTAAGGATGTGGAGAAGAAGAAACCCTCTTGTCCTGTCGGCAAAGACAGGTGTCGGAAAGAATGGTGCCATTATGGAAAACAAAAAATTGAAGATGGAACTGCCTTATAACCTAGCAATTTCATTTCATTTCTAGCAATTTCATATATCTAAAGAAACCCAAAACATTAATTAGAAAGAATACAAGGTTGGACAATAGTAGATTTAAAGATGTTCCTATTGAAAGGGATATGCAGATTATGATTATTAAAATAACTTTATTAACTCAAAAGAATGTCATAATGGCACTGTGCCATCATGGTGCTTATAATCTGCATGTTTTTTTTCCACATGAATAACTGTAAACCTACCCTGTATATGTACCCTTATGTTCCTTGCAACATTATTTAAGCCTATTTGCAATTCGAGTAACACTATACACTAGAATTATTTTCCATTTATTTTCAGAAAGATCAGTTTTCTTTCCTTCACCATCTCTTTAGTTTCTCCATAAGTTTACCATACTTTTTAAAACTTTATTTCATATTTTATTCTTATTTGCTATGAATTTCTTATCCAAAATTATCTGCCTTTCATTCATGGCTTATTTAGATCTGAAACATACTTAAGTCCCAGGTCAATATTCTTATATTTTCAAGACAGTCCAGATACTTTGGACCTTTTCCAAGTTTCTATAGCACATAAGCCACACAACTTAAAACTAAATTATCTTACCTTTATGTACAGAATATTCTGTTAGTTTTAAGGGATAGCAATATGTAGACAGCAAATCATGTAGGAAGACTTGGTAAGTGATAACAGTAGCAGTTATTGTAGGTAATAAGAAATATTAAAAATGGTCAATAACTTGGCTACATTAGACTCTTACAAAAATCTCAGAAAAGAATGCTTTAATGATTTTTTAGGGGGAGGGGGAAAATTTCAACATTGTCTCCCAAATTGTAAATCAATAGAGAAATGGATGGGGCAGCCAGACATAAGGAAAGAAAACTATTCATTGTACCAGTTGTAAAGCTGATAATAGAAGGAAACTAGATCTGCTGACACAAGCAGGCTATCTGGCATTCCTACCCTTTCTTAAACCTGCATAGTCACAGGCAGATCTGAGAAAATACAGATACTTCTTCCATTTGTGGGCAGACTGCTTATTGCAAAGGAGAGGAAAGGAGTATAAGTTGAGAGACAGTAAAGAGAGAAAACTAGAAAATAATTGAGCCACACAAGTTCATTTTCTTCTCTCTATATACCAATCAACCAGGCAAATAACTTTCTTCTCATGGTGAGAATTCAATAAAGGGCTATAACAAAAAAAGAGAAAGAGATGAACGGCACCTCCAAAACCTTTCACTCCTGGGGAGAAGAATTTCTCCCTCTAGAGAAACACAAGGATGAGGAATGAACATTTTCCCTTTCAGTGGAAGCCATCACAAGAGGGTGGAACTGGAGTTGCTCTATGAAGAAATGTTGGAGGAAAGTGCATTGCCTGATCATTGGTGTAGAGGTGGGGAAGTACACTCTATGCTTGAGCAGCAAGACTTTGTGGGAATATTTTCTCCAAGAGGATAGGTTCTTTGTTATAATATAAATATATCCCTTAATACCAAGAATAATAGTTTGCAACTACTGGGCATTCAGTAAATAGATTTTGAATGAAAAGAAGTAGCAGGCAATTTGTGAGGGTTTTAAATTTTGGATGTAAGAATTATAATTTCATTTTATAAAGATGTGTGTAGATTTTCAAGCAAGGTCTGACAGGAACAAAATATCATTGTAGGAAGATTAATCAGGCAATGGATTGCATTACCAAGGGCCTTGAGGAAGGGAGTTTAATTAGTAGATAATTGCAAAAGCCTTAGGATGATCGGACGATGGCCTTGATTAAAGTAGAAGAGGGTGGGTCTGAAAGAGAGTAAGGGACAGTTATGTAAAACCCTACGGAAGAAAACTGGCAGGCCTTGATAAATGACTAGAAGAGGGAGTGTGTGGAGGAGAATGATGATCAACTGACTCATTATTAATTAAGCACTTATCATGATGTAGGACTCTTGGAGGAGTACATTTAATTACATGATATAATTATCATTCTTTTAGTGGAATTATGGTGCTTGTAAAGGAAAGCTGAGGAAAAACAAATGAAAATGTCAGAAATGGATTCTGAGGGTAACTGGAATATCTGTGCAGAGATAGTAGCTGGAAATGAAACCAGTAAAGACTACATATTTTGTAAATAAGAGATTCATAAAGCACAACAAGCTAATGGAGATAATTTAGTAGAGAGACGGATTCAGATTTTTGTGTTGTTTTGAGTCTTATGTCTGTTCTGAATACATGTATCAAGTTATCTTCAGAATTTATTTCAATTTAGTATAATTCTTTATAAATGTAAATATAAAATAGTAATATTAATAAATGCATGATCCTTTAATAACATAACTATTATATTTATATTTTAAAGTCCAGGATAACAACTAAGCAAATATGAAGATGCATGTGGAATATGAAAATTGCAAATTTTAAAGAAAAATGATCCAGTAAAGGTTTATGAAGAAATACATGAGTTAAACTCAAGCTGGGTTGAACACACAGAGATGGGATATACTGACAGCAACAGGGAGATAGAGTTTTAACAAAATGAATCCTTGATCAAATTTACTTCTATGCTCAAAAGTCATGAAGAAATATAAGAAATAAAAAAAAAGTAAAGAGGAATTTTTCTCAGTATGTAATTGTATATATAATGATACATAATATTTCCCGATCCAATTTGATAGTATTCATTGTCTAAAACTGGAAGCTTCATAAGGACGAGATCATGTTTTTGGGAAATTCAGAAACACAATATATTAAATACAACCAGATTACTTTCATTTTCCTTTTTTAATTTAAAAACTAAATAAAGAGGTTATTGTAGTTTAGTCTGTTACCTAGAAATGTGTCAGCTTTGGCCCTTGGGTTCATTCACAGAATCTCATAAAGATGATTTTTCTAAAGGAAACAGTGAGTATCCAGAAGTTTACGTCTTTTACACTATTAAGGCTCATAGGTACAATGAAACTTCACAAGATTCTTTTTAGATAATTACTTATTCCATGTAATGGGAGAATGATCTATGCATTCAATTTCCTCTTGTTTTATAATGATCTGTGTGTTGTTTTTTTGGTGTGTGTCTTTTTTCTTTTTTTTTCTTTTCATCGACCTCAGAACTTTAATATACAAATTATACATTGAATTTATTTGTCTTTTTTCTTTTTTTCCTATTGACTAAAGTATTACATATGTGTCCTTATCTCCCCATGAACCCCCCCCCCCGCCCCTGCCCCACTCATGCCTTCCCTCCCCTGGTGTCAATGTCCATTGGTTAGGCTTATATGCATGCATACAAGTCCTTTGGTTAATCTTTTGCCCTGATCCCCACCCTCCCCTACTTTCTTTCTGAATTTTGACAGTCTAATCAATGCTTCTCTGTCTCTGGCTCTGTTTTTATCAGGTAATGTTGTTCATTATATTCCACAAATGAGTGAGATGATGTAACATTTATCTTTCTCTGACTGTCTTATTTCGCTTAGCATAATGCTCTCCAGTTCCATCCATGCTGCTGCAAATGGTAAGAGTTCTTTCTTTTTTACAGCAGCATAGTATTCCATTTTGCAGATATATCATTGTTTTTTAATCCACTAATCTGCTGATGGGCACTTAGGCTGTTTCCAAATCTTAGCTATGGTGAATTTTGCTGCTATGAAT
>NW_006296965.1:291759-303271 GCF_000327345.1 Myotis davidii | reverse complement strand
CCTCTAGTATTTTTATGGTTTCTTGTCTTATGTTTAAGCCCTTTAACCATTTTGAGTTTATTTTTGTGTATGGTGTAAATTGATGGTCTAGTTTCATTTTTTTGCATGTGTTGACCAATTTTCCCAGCACCGTTTATTGAAGAGACTGTATTGACTCGATTGTATGCTCTAGCCTCCTTTGTCAAATATTAATTGAGCATAATGGCTTGGGTCTATTTCTGGCTTCTCTGTTATGTTCCATTGGTCTATATGTCTGTTCTTGTGCCAGTACCAGGCAGTTTTGAGACCCAAGGCTTTGTAATTACTTGTTGATAAAATACAATAAATAATTGCTAAACATTACTTATTATCTAGATAATCCCTTATCTATACAACTTAACCTTTGTTTTCTTTTGTTAACCCAAAAAATCTTAAAAATTTTAGAAATGGTAATAAATAGTCTCTCATTTTTATTACTAAATATTTTCATCCACATTTAAGTACAACAACTCTAGGAATCAACAGATACCCATGTCATGGGTAGAAATATGTAAAAAATAATAATCCAGAGAACAAAAAAGGGGATTTTTTAATTAAAAAATTGAGACCATATGAGAAAACAGTTGCACTATTAATTAGTACTTCATTTGAAGATACTTTTAAAGTTTGCCTTTGATTACGTAGATAAATATGCCTATCAAAATGCATTGTTTTGTTTTTTTTATTTTGTTTTTTAATCTATAACCGAAGTCATTGTAAGTTTTAAACAAGATTGCAGTGAAAGTGGTTGTTCTACTCATTAGAGGAAATTTTCTGTTTGGACCGTCTCAGTGTTTCTGTGAGCAGTAAGAGGATGCTTTCCTGTGAGGCTGGCTGCAATTTTTTAGATACTGTGATGTCTCACATTAGACACGGCCAAGGCAGGAAAGGAGATACTCAGCATGTTCACAGTCATGCTCCTCTAAATGTATATGCTCTTGGCTTCTTGCACACACCATACATATGTGTATATAGGCCAAGGGCATTTTACTTCAGGCAACAGCCAGCAGATTCCAAATAGTCTGTTTGCAGTGAAGAACTGGGTTCAGGGACAGTCAGTACAGGATGCATCCCTTCCCCTGTGTGGTCCGAAGGACACATGCACACACTAACACACTATTTCCCTGTCTTAAGGAAGGGAAATAGGATGACTTTTTTTTTTTAATTAAACTGAATGTTTTACATGTGAATAAGTGAATGACCAGATATTTTAATTACCCTACGGCCTCTAGGCAATAGTAGTGTCTTATTTCATTACTGAAAGTTTATTATTTTATGACTATGTATATGAACAAATATAAAACATTGATTAGAAAGCCAACAACATATACTCACTCAAAGTAAAACCTTGAACAGCACTGATTTGATGAGAATCACCCTTTTGCATTAGTGCCCTCGCTGTTCCTAGAAAACCTGTAGAAGGTGTGTTGTTCTTTGAGGTGTTCCTCACCACTGTTCTGAGTACATGTGGGACTGCAAATCTCTACTATTCAAAATGTGTCCCTTTTCCTTGTATCACTTTTAAAGGCTTTATTTTCCTGTATGTACTGCTATAAAACAATAGATTATTACTTTTACTTCCTGGCACTGCTAAATGTAAAGAAACCCAACAAGGAGACGTCAAAGTCATCTTTAATTTCTCCCATTCCTGTGGCCCCGGCTCCTTTGTCCAGTTTTACAGTCTACCAGTGAGTTGTCTCAAATATCTATCAATCATGTTTTACTGTTGTTTCCCATCCCTATTGTAACTGCACTCATTCAGGCAACATTGCTCTCACATGGATGACTGTGTTTATTTCCTAACCAGTTACTCTGCCACAATCTCTCCTATGCTTAGATGCCACAGCTCTCACTCCAAACCACTGATTTGGTGCTTAGGTACATTATTCTCTGTGTAAAAACCTTTCCTATTACTTACCAAATTAAAAATACAATTAAGGCAAATTAAAATGTTCCTTTCTCCTCATGAACTACCATTTATCTGATGAGAGTTTTATAAAAATAAGAGTCAGACATCTTTGAAATGTACTAAATATTATTTTTGTCCCAGGGAAGTTAAGGAACACTAGTTGATAGAAAAGGTGATATTTGATCTTGGCCTTAAGGAATGAGTAGATATTCAGCAGGTGAGATTGGAAAATCAAGAAAGCAGAAGAATATTCCAAACATGGAGAAATCATATGAGCAAAGGCACAATTATTTCAACGCATAGTATCTGTTTGGGAAATCATATTCACACTGGTATACATACAGCCATGTTTTCCAAAATACTTTTCAAGAAATATCATCACCCCGAAACGGTTTGGCTCAGTGGATAGAGCATCGGCCTTTGGACTGAAGGGTCCCAGGTTCGATTCCAGGCAAGAGCATGTACCTTGGTTGAGGGCACATTCCCAGCAGGGAATGTGCAGGAGGCAGCTGAATCAATGTTTCTAACTCTCTCTCCCTTGTCCTCTCCCTTCCTCTCTGTAAAAAAATCAATACAATATATTTTTTAAAAAAATTTTTAAGAAATATATTCAGTCTTGAAAGAGATCTCATGAGAAAATATGTGAGGCTTGTGAAATCTTTGGCTAACTTAGTCTGTGTAATTCAGCATCTTATGTTTGTTTGTTTATTTGTTTCAACTAATAGTGAGTTAACATATTAAAGGCTCTGAGAGGCCATATTAAAGACAGCTTTTAATATTGCTTTGAATTAATGTTATATAAAAACTGCTTTGGGAAATTTGATGGAACACAAATGATATCTGAGGCTCTTTCACAAAAACAACTACATAAGTGTCATGAAATAACAAAGACAACTGTTACACAGCCTAAACAGTTGATAAGAGCACATACTTTGTGGGGCCTGATATAGAATGTTCTACGTTAAGGATTTAATTTTATACTTATTTTTATTTTATTTTTTTATAGAAAATTTGGCAACATGAATTACAAACTATGACATATTTTTCAGCCAAGAAGGAGATGAGATGGGGGAAAGGGTCAGTCAGAGGTATGAGGCACTGGCCACTATAAGAAACATTAACAGACATTTATATATTATTAATGTATTATTAACAGATATCAATAAAATTTACTGCTGGTAAATATTAAATTTAAATTAAAACATATTTACCAGTATGTATTATAAATAGCAGAGAATAGTTCATTAACTATATTGTTTCAATTTTCCAGTTGGGTATCAGTGAAATCAGAGGGTTCAGAATTAAGCCATTGTATATGCTACATTCACACTGGTTAAGGACCTATTTAGAATTTATCCCCTTTCCCCACATAGTTACTATCAAATAATTCCCATCTTCCATATACAGATATTACTCAGGATATTCTATGTTCTAATGCAACTTATTTAACACATTTAATGGTTTCTTAGCTGAGTAATTATAATATCTACCCCTGTGGAGTTTGCTGTGGATTAAATAATATGTAGAAAGTGCTTGGCATGGTCTTGGGGATATAATTACTCAATACATATACATTATGGTGCTGATCACAGTCATGATGCTGATGTTTTTGTAAATTCTTGTCCAGTGAAGAGGATTTGTAAATATTTATATTCCTAATTGTTTGACTTGTGATAAATAAAGTTTTCATATGAAAATTATACTCGGTCCAGTTAAAACTATTTTAATCTGTGCAGTTATATTTATCAACTATGTGAGAAAGTTTTTAGACATAATTACCTTACTTATAAATGTTATTTAGTAACATTAGTTGGTATCGTTTAAATTGTCTTGGTTATAGCTCTGAAGTATGTCTTGAGTTAAAGTCCTTGCCTTACGGATAATTTTCCAGGATTTGTGTGATGTATGCTACTCATAGGTGGGTAGATAAAAACAAAGGCAAAAATGAAGCAGAAGAGGAGAAAAAGACCATGAAAAGAGCTTTTACTTCATAAGCAACATAGGCTGGTTTTCTTATCTTTTCTCTAATTCAGTTACTTCAGTTCTTGTTGATTTTTAATGATGTTAGGGGATGAGAAGAAAACCCCTCAGGTCTGGAATGTATTTCCTGACTTTGAATATCCTTCTTACAATGGTTTTCTAGCACAACACACCCAATGATTTGGAAAACCCGTCAATTATTCATTTATTTTGAAAAAATTGACATTACAAGTCACTCCTCGGGCACAGTGAAGCAAACCTAAAGAAATAATGATGGAGGCAGGGGAACCCATCATTCCTGGCAAAGAAAGAAAATTTGCATGAAAGTTACACAGATTTTAATAAATATAACTTATGTAAGCAATATTTTTGGACAATGGAAATTGCTTAATTCTGGGAAGATGAACATGAACTCAGTGTTTAGTTTCTGGTTAATAAGACAACCTACATAATGGGCTCAGAGTCATCGCTGTCCATCACATTACATGTCTCCTGGGTGCATGGGCATTGTATCCTTTGTTTTCATTCCCCAGTCTTTTCATCATGACTAAATAACCTAAGAATAGTATACCGTACCTAGCATGTTCCTGCAAGTATTCCTCCTGCCTCAGAAGGGGAATTAACACTTTCACTGTATTTTGAAAGTAAAGAGAGTAAAAATCTTGAGATATGGATGGCATACCTTGTTTGTTAAGGGCAGAAGTAGGAAGGAATAGCCCTGACTGGTTTGTCTCAGTGGTTAGAGCATTGAACCATGAACTAGGAGGCGGTGGTTTGATTTCCAGTCAGGGCACATGCCCTGGTTGCAGGCTCGATCTCTAGTAGGGAGCATGCAGGAAGCAGCCAATCAATAAATCTCTCTCATCATTAATGTTTCTATCTCTCTCTCCCTTTCCCTTTTGCTCTCTAAAATCAATTAAAATATATTAAAAAATAAGTAGGAGGGAATAAAGATAATTCAAAAAGATCAAAATTAATAGGAGAAACTTTATATATATATATTAAATGAATAGGAGAACTTGGAATTCTGGACATGGTTCAGTCATCCCTCCCTAGAGCCAGAGTTATCCTGTTCCTGCTAGAAATTTGGTTAAGTTGAATCCATAACTGTCTCTTTTAAATCTTAGTTTAACTTTCCACATAAAACAACTTGAGTAATAGGATTGTTAAAATTAAGAAAAGAAACCTCGACTAAAATGGGAGTCAGAAAGGCCTATAGAGGGATCTCTCACTCTCTCTCCCTCCTAGGTCAATTAGCACAAGTAGGAAACCATCAATTACCAAAAGGAAAATGCCATCAATTCAAAGTCAGTTAAATCAGATACAAACCTAACAGGAAGAGATGTACCTTGCACTCCCAAATGAGAAGCATAACTACTTTAATACTCAATAGAAGGAAGGAAGATATTCCTCTTCCCCAACAAAAAGCCCAGCAGATGGAAATGCCATGGATCTGCCAGTGAGAAGCCATTGCTACCTGACCTCTTATTTTCCCCCAATAAACTCACTTATTTTTGCTGATAACTTCCTTATCACCCCTCCCTTTTTTAAGCTTTCTGTCCTGTATAGATGAGATGCTGCCATGAATCATTTAATAAAGCTAGTTAAACTTTCAAATTCACTTAGTTAAATTTTATTTTATCAACAGAATTCTGGTAAAATTAATAGCAATTTTATGCTAAATGCTGAAACTTCCAGAGCTGAATTTTTGTTATCTTATTTTTGTTCAATTCATAATTGTGCCTTAATATTTTTATTTACTATAATTTGAATATATTTAGGAAAACAATTTATACTGCTTATTGAAAGAGTCCTTCAGTTGGCATCTGATTCATCTATAGTGTTAAATTTTTATCTCTTTTAATTTATTTTTTATTATATCAGGGTTTTTATTGCTGAAATTAAATATATTGCTTAAATTACAATAATATTTTATTGGAAACCAGTTAAAATATACTGTATAGTTTTATGAAATGGTACTTATACAATATTTTCTCTTCTTGAATGTAGTATTATACATATTCAAATAAATACTGAACATAATATTTCTCCAACAAGGAGTACTTTAGCTTTGAAATAGTACATGTGATTCTCCAGTTACCATGATAACTAGTCTTTATTTTTCAAAAGCACAGATGTACAAAGCAAGAAAAAATAGACAAGAAAATGGCAATTTTTCCAGAAATGGCACATTTTATTTAATCCAAACATTGAATCTCTTTTCTTTGCAACTGATAACTTTAAAATTTTTATTACAAATAAAGCATAAAAAGAGATTTAAACTTTAGATTTTGTAATACATTTTCAATTAAAATCTAGTAAGTGTGTGTGAGATACTAAAGGACCTTGGAATATATCAGAAGGTTCCTAGTTACCTGATTAGCCATTCATTCTGTGCATTATCAGGTATCCTTGTAGGCACTGAAGAAATTTATAAAATGTCTCTCAAGCCCATTGTGTTTATAGAGAATTGCCATTCTGAAATAAAAGTGAAGGTATAGTTTGGCTTTCACTATATTGCCTAAAATTTTATCTTTTTAATTATCTTTAATAAAGTGCCACCAATTTGCTCTACTCATCAAGGAGCATTGTACTTTTCTCTCACCCTTAGGGACTCTCCAGCTCCTTCAAAATGACAATCTTACCTAATAATAGACAAATATACAAATTGACCATACTTTTACTATGCCTTAAGCCATGCCCAACAGCCAATCAGAGCGACTATATGCAAATTAACCCAACCAAGATGGTGGCCAGCAGCCACGGAGCTGGAGCGAGCAGGAGGCTTGCTTGCTCCAGTGATGGAGGAAGCCAGCCTGCCACCGGCTCTGAACTCCACTCAAAAGCAACAAAGTTTCAATTATAAAAGGAAAATAAACCCCAGATACCTGCTTTCAGAAGGCGTGGCCATGGAGTTGGAGCGAACAAAAAAAAAAGAAAAAGGAATGGCTGGGAGCTTCAGTAGCCAGGGGGGCTGGTCAGCCGACCACCAGGGGGCGGATGCTCAATGCAGGAGCTGCCCCCTGGTGGTCAGTGCACTCCCACAGGGGGAGCGCTTCTCACCTAGAAGCCCTGGGTCAGGCTCATGGCTGGGGAGCACAGTGGCAGTGGCAGGAGCCTCTCCTGCCTCCCCAGCAGCGCTAAGGATGTCCAACTGCCATGGGGTGTGGGTCTAAGCCATCAGTTGGACATCCCCTGAGGGCTCCCAGACTGCAAGAGGGCATAGACCAGGCTGAGGGGACCCCCCCCCCCCGAGTGCACAAAGTTCTGTGCACTGGGCCTCTAGTATTAAATATAAAATACTAAAATATATTAAGTGTAGAAAAATTATAATCAAATTTTGAGGTCATTTCTAAAGAAGCACTGTTTTTTGTTTGAAAAGGCAGGCCTCAGCTTTGACTTGACTTTTCTTCAGAATTATACAGGGAGTCCCCCCAAAATTATGCACACTTCAGCAGCTCATAGCTCACTTGATGTTTCTTTCTTTTCAGGTTTAACACATTGGAATTATTATATTTATTCAAAATGAGTATACAATTTTTAGGGACACCTTATATATTTTTATTGCTATAAAAAATTTTTAAATCCAGGTTAAAAAATTGTTTAACTGTGTCTAATTTTTACCATTGTAATTGGTTAGTTATTAATAATAGGAAGATAGCAAAGGGAATGCCAGACATTATAAGTATGGTCATCTGGGCAGCTTCATCAGAAACCTGCAACTTTTCACTCCCCAGGGAACCATTGGTCCATTCCCTGTAGTTACTGAGGGAAGAGGTCCAACAAAGTAGCAGATGGGCACATGTACAGTGAAGTTGGGGTGATGTAGGGAAGTTGCTCATCTGTTAGTCTAGCCCGGGAACAAAGATAACTGGTTAGAGGGGGTGGAACCACTGCAGGTGTCCGAAATCTTGGAAGGTTAAAATCCCCAGACGAAGGAATTTTCACTTTCTTTCTTGATCCCCTGGCTTCGCTCCTGTTTCCTTTCACTCCTGTGCACTAGCCTGCCATGTGGCCCCAAAGGCTGCATGGTCCACAGCTGGAAACACAAGCTAAGCCAACCTGATGGTGGACTGGAGTGTACAAACATGGAATAGAAACGCTGGACACTGGCTTTAGTCCTAGCTCTGCTAGGAAGTCCACATAGGACTTTTTCATTGGCTGTACAGAGGGAGATGAGACGTTGGAAATTCAAGGGTTTACTTCCACAGAAATAAGACTTCCAACATATTTCATCCTCCTGTGAGAGCCTCTGGAAATTTTTATTCCAGCCGCTCCCCAAGAAACCCGCTTTCACTAGCAACAGGTGGGGATACAGAGAGGATGACACTGATAACATAATCTCTTAGTTGCACAACTGTATACGAAACATTCTTGACCAAATACAATTTTGATCTATCCTCAACCATTATTTGATATCTGTTTCTTAACTACCTGGAAATTTAAAGAGTCCTTAATGTGCTAAATAGAAAAACTCCTCACAGGGCTCTTTAAATCGACCCTAGGGCAGTGGTCGGCAAACTGCGGCCCCTTGAGTTTGACTCTTCCACAAAATACCACGTGGGGGCGCGCATGTAGAGTGAGATTAAAACTTCGTGGCCACACTCAAGGGACCAAAGAGCCACATGTGGCTTGTGAACTGCGGTTTGCCGACCACGGCCCTAGGGCAAAGGTAGTTGAAAGGCATTTTTCTAAAAATCTATCCAATTACTGCAAAGAACAATTTTGTTCTCCCAAGAAATACCTACTTTGTACGTGAAATTCCATGCCTCAGAGCAAGACTGTGAAACAGTAGTAGAACCCATTATTGTCTCTTTTTCCAGTTTGGACCTGTAATTTTTCTCATCCTAAAATTTCACCTGTTGGCCCTCCTTTCAGAGAAGCCAGTGCCCAATACCCTGTGCTGAGGTCTCCTGAGTACTTGGGAATAGAGTACTTTGAAATGTTTAATTTGAGAGTGTGATTTCAAAACGAATACAGTAAGCAGCGAATGTCTTCTTGCCTGAAATTAAGTAGTCTGTAATAAAAATCAAAGGATTAGTATATGAGCTCTCTATAGCTTTAAGAGGAAAAAGAAGAAAAATCGCTGTGAGCAATAGAACCTAAAGTACAAAATGAGTCACAGTAGCACTCCAGCATGTTAATTCTGTCTCTCCTGCATTTGCTTTTAAAAAATCTGCCTCTCCACCTGCTAAGGGCGTAGATAAAATTATCAACATTCTTAGAGCTTTGTACTCAAAAGGTGGTTCCATCATAAACATCAACTTCACCTGGAAGCTTTTTAGAAATGCATAATCTTAGGCCCTACTCCAATGTGCTCACTCTGAATCTGCATTTTAGCAAAAACCTTGGGAGATTGTTATACACATTTAATTATGCCCTAGAAACTATGTAGCTATTTATCACTTGTCACCCTTTTCTGCCTAAATCCTCTGATAATCACAAATAAGATATCTAACAGCTCAAATATTAACCTCAATGTGTTTATGCACATTAGCCAGTGTGGATTGGAATGAGAGAGGTGAGCAAGCACACACAACTACCATGTGGCACATACTGCTCAATGCTTTCATGTGAATTTTATTATCTAATTTTAGTTCAATCTTTGGTAGGCACTCTGACCTTATAGGAGTGGAAAACCTTTCCCTTCTTTCCTTCTAAATCCTTTGGCTGGTCTAATAATTAAATTGACATAAAACAGATCAACAAGCAAAAAATGAATTTAATTTTATACGTATGAGAACCCCATAAAAATTTGTAAGACTCAAAAACAGACAGTTGAGGCATATCTATATATATAAAAGCCTAAGCAACCTAACAACTAAATGACTGAACGACCGATCAACTGGTCGTTATGACGTGCACTGACCATGAGGGGGCAGACACTCAATGCAGGAGCTGCCCCCTCATGGTCAGTGTGCTCCCACAGAGTGTGTGCTGCTCAGCTGACTGATCCATCCTGGGGCCCCATCAGCCCGGCAGCAGCCACTCACTCCCTCAGTAGTCCTGCAGGTCCAATCTCTGGAGAATGGGCCAGGCACCAACAGACCAGCACCACTGGCATGATCCTGACAGTGCTGCTGGCCTCCTGGAAGTCAAGGCCAGTTTCCCCCACTAGAATATCCGCAAGGAAGAAATGACATAAAAGCAGCTGCCAGGTGGCTCCCGATAACCGGTGTGAACATCAGAGGGATGGATCTGGATCCTGGGCCAGCAATGGCATCTCACCACCTGCCTGGAGGGCCAATCATGCCCCACCCTCCCTACACCCCTTGGGATGGGTACCAGATGCAGGGATCATGGCTGGCAAGTGCATGCTTCTCCCAATCAGGACTGACTGGGCACAAGCCCACAGCAGAGGGACAGGGATGTGTGGGAGTGGCAGGCAGTGTTGGACTGCCAGTTTCAGCCCGATCTACACATACCACCCTGAGGGATCCTACCCATGCACAAATTCATGCACTGGGCCTCTCATTCTATCTAATAAAGAAGGAATATGCTAACTGACCCTCACACCATCACAAAGATGGTAGTGCACACAGCCAATAAGGAGGGAATATGCTATTTGACTGTCCTGCCCTCAAAGACGGTGGCACCCACAGCCAATACGAAGGAAATATGCTAATTTACTGCCCTGCCCTCAAAGATGGTGGTGCCCACAGCCACAAGATGGCAGTGCCCAGTCCCCTCAGCCTTACCAGGGTGGCAGACATGCACCAAGGCTGGGCCCAACCCCAGACCACTCTGCGCGCCTGCCTCCAGAGTCCCCAGTCCCCTCAGCCCCTCAGCCGCCCAGGGCCAGCCCAGGGCCAGGTAACCAGGGCTGTCTGAGTCTTGCAGTGCTGGCAGTGGCAGCAGCAGAGGTGTGATGGGGGCATTGCCTTCCCCTGAATGCTGGGTCACCTCCCACCTTTGAAAGCTCCCAGACTGTGAGAGGGAGCAGGCCGGGCTGAGAGATCCCACTCCAGTGCATGAATTTTCATGCATCAGGCCTCTAGTCTACACTAATAATAGACAAATATGTAAATTGACCATACCTCCATGATGCCACACAGCCAATCAGGAGGGAATATGCAAATTGGTGGGACAAAAATGGCAACGGCCACAGAGCCAGCCACAGCGGGCAGGAGGCTTGGGTCACCACCAGCAACCCAAGCTTTCTGTCCACCCTGGCCAGCCGCTGAAGGAGGGGCCTATGGGTGGCAGCCACAAAGCTGCTCTGAGCTCACGAGAGGCTTGGGTGGTGTGGGCTGGCCACTGAGGGAGGGGCCTGCCAGGGGACCCTCACCCCATGGGGGCGTGGCTGGCCTGAAAACTGCCCCAGCCCCTCACCCAGGCCGGCACTGTCCCCAATGGGGACCCCCCCAATGTGGGCATGGCTAGCCTGCAAACCACCATAGGCCCCTAGCCCAGGCTGCCCTGACCCCCAAGGGGACCCCCAACCTGATCCAAGACACCCTTCAGGGCAAACCAGCCGGCCCCCACCTGTGCACCAGGCCTCTATCTATACTAATAAATGGGAAATATGCTAATTATACTGGGCAACCTTCCAGACATTCTTCTGGACAAAACCATGGTGGCAGGGTTTTCTCCAGAAGAATGTCT